>NC_090188.1:1022238-1084738 GCF_024679245.1 Pseudorasbora parva
CCCAACGGTTGGGTGGGTTTGTCCATATTTGACCCGAATATGAGTTGAAACAACTCAGCATTTTTTTTCTTATGAGTTTTCTGATGTCATTTTATTTGAGAGTTAGTTGGATGTTGGTAAATTTTTTATCCACACTCTAAAAAAGCTGGGACATTTCAACCCATGTTTCGGGTTAAATATGGACAAACTCAGCTGCTGGTTGAATTTATTTAATTTAAAATCTTAAAACCCAACGGTTGGGTGGGTTTGTCCATATTTGACCCAAATTTGAGTTGAAACAACCCAGCATTTTTTTTCTGATTTAATTTTATATTTTATATAATCAAATTATATACATTAAGCCTTGTCATGTGCTTGTCAGGGTGGAAAAATTATTTGTGGTGGTGTAAACCATTTAACTGAGGCGATATTTTCATCAGTGTGCTATTAGCTTTTACATGCATTTATTTAACTTTATAAATACAAATTAACTACAATAAAATCAATATAACATTTGCAATCGTGATTATATTCGGCAGAGCGGCTCCCTTGGTCGTGTTGCGTTACTTATATAACCGTATATTTAATCTGCGGGTTTTGACGGGCAGCACAAGCCTCGATCGCTCTTTACTGCACTGTAAAAAAATATTTAGAAAAACAGTTCCCTGGTTGCCTTAAAATTTTGAGTTCATTGAAATTAAAATTTTGAGTTAATACAATGAACATTTTTTGAGATTCGACAAACCTTTACTAAAATGTTATTAAAAGATTTTGTGAGCATATTGGGTAATTGTGTGTTTTGTGTTGACGCAGCCAAATTGAGCTATTTTCATGATTGATCACATTTTTTATGTGGTTCAGATACAATAATATTTTGAGTTTCTATTTATCAAACAAATGTCCTTCATTGTATCAACTCAAATTTTTTCATTTCAGGAAACTCAAAATTTTAAGGCAACCAGGTTACTTACTTTTCTAAGTTAAACCAACAATTTTTTTTTACAGTGTAGGGTTGCAAAGTTTCCAGAAGCGTTCTAGAATGTCTAAACGTACAGTAGCTTTCCTGTAGCTCAACCAGTAGAGTGTGGCGCTAGCAATGCCAAGGTCATGGGTTTGATTCCCACGGAAAGCAAGAATTGACAAAAAAAAAAAAAAAACGATGATCGTTCATCATTGGGTGAACTATCCCTTTAATGCTAATCCGTTTATTTTTTTCACTAACATGTGAAATCTCCCACTGTAGCCATCAGATAACCATCAGTTATATTTACTTTTCTAACTGCTGTCCTTCTCAAGACTAACTCTCAGGAATCACTCCTGACTCTGTGGTTTCGTCGAAATCTCACCGGTTATTGCGCTCTATGGAAATTATTATGCAAACTTGTGGTAGATCAGGGTGAGTTGTGGTTTAGGCAAATTAGTTGCTCTTGAACAAACAATAGTAAAGCTATAATGAAGGATGTTTTCGAAGCGTGCTGGGCAATCAGGTCTACAGGTTATTCCGGATCTGGCTATTTGATGGCGGAGAGCTCCTGTTTTCTTCAGTCTGTGAAGAGAAACTCTCGTGCTATCTTTAGAATTAGGCTCCGCTCAACTGCTGTCTTATATCACTGTTTATCCAGGAATTGCGTGGCCAAAACCAGCACGCCGCTTATAGAGTCCTGCGTGCGCAAGTACACCTAAATATTTAGCATGTTCAGACGTCTGGTCTCGTCCCTCAATGGGCCTTTTGTGCAGCGTAAGCCGCACATACAAGGATTTTCCAAAATGCATGAATGAAGTAAATGAGGCCTTTGTCAGCAATCACAAGATGAGGTGTTTAGGGCTTGCTGGGTTTTTGCTGAGGGCTGTTATAAAGCACCCTAGTCATTGGAGATGGAGAGATTGATTATAGATGGATGGATGGATGGATTATGGCTGGATAGAGAGATAGAAGGATGGATGGATGGTGTCTGGATGGATGGATAATGGATGTATGGGTTGTGGATTGATGGATGGAGAGCTTTGATGGATGGATAGATTATGGATAGAGAGATGGGTTATGGATGGATGGATTATGGATGGATGAAGATATTATGGATGGATGGATGGATAGAGAGGTGTATGATGGGTGGGTTATAGATGGATGGAGAGACTGATGATGAATAGATTATGCATAGAGATGGATTATGGCTGGATAGGTATATGGATGGAGAGATGATTATAGATGGAGAGATGGGTAATGGATGGAGGGGAGAGATGGGTTATGGATGGATGCATTATGGATGGAGAAATGGGTTATGGATGGATGAATGGATGGATGGATAGAGAGGTGTATGATGGGTGGATTATGGATGGATGGTGAGATTGATGATGGATGGATTATGCATAGAGATGGATTATGGCTGGATGGATATATGGATGGAGAGATGGATTATGGATGGATGGATGCATTATGGATGGATGAGAGATGGGTTATGGATGGATGGAGAAATGGGTTATGGATGGATGGATGCATTATGGATGAATGGAGAGATGGGTTATGGATGGATGGATGCATTATGGATGGATGAGAGATAGAAGGATGTATGGATGGGTGTCTGGATGGATGGATAATGGATGTATGGGTTATGGATTGATGGATGGAGAGCTTTGATGGATGGATAGATTATGGATAGAGAGATGGGTTATGGATGGATGGATTATGAATGGATGGAGATATTATGGATGAATGGAGATATTATGGATGGATGGATGGATGGATAGAGAAGTGTATGATGGGTGGGTTATAGATGGATGGAGAGACTGATGATGAATAGATTATGCATAGAGATGGATTATGGCTGGATGGGTATATGGATGGAGAGATGATTATAGATGGAGAGATGGGTTATGGATGGATGGATGTATTATGGATGGAGAAATGGGTTATGGATGGATGGATGGAGATATTATGGATGGATGAATGGCTGGATGGATAGAGAGGTGTATGATGGATGGATTATGGATGGATGGAGAGATTGATGGATGGATTATGCATAGAGATGGATTATGGCTGGATGGATATATGGATGGAGAGATGGGTGATGGATGGATGGATGCATTATGGATGGATGAGAGATGGGTTATGGATGGATGGAGAAATGGGTTATGGATGGATGGATGGATGAAAGATGGGTTATGGATGGATGGAGAAATGGGTTATGGATGGATGGATGGAGAGATGGGTTATGGATGGATGGATGCTTTATGGATGGATGGAGAGATGGGTTATGGATGGATGGCTTCATTATGGATGGATGAAAGATGGGTTATGGATGGATGGAGAAATGGGTTATGGATGGATGGATGGAGAGATGGGTTATGGATGGATGGATGCATTATGGATGGATGAGAGATGGGTTATGGATGGATGGAGAAATGGGTTATGGATGGATGGATGCATTATGGATGGATGGAGAGATGGGTTATGGATGGATGGATGCATTATGGATGGATGGATGGATGGATGCCTTATGGATGGATGGAGAGATGGGTTATGGATGGATGAGAGATGGGTTATGAATGGATGGAGAAATGGGTTATGGATGGATGGAGAGATGGGTTATGGATGGATGGAGAAATGGGTTATGGATAGATAGATGCATTATGGATGGATGAGAGATGGGTTATGGATGGATGGAGAAATGGGTTATGGATGGATGGATGGATGGAGAGATGGGTTATGGATGGATGGGTGCATTATGGATGGATGAGAGATGGGTTATGGATGGATGAAGAAATGGGTAATGGATGGATGGATGGATGCATTATGGATGGATGGAGAGATGGGTTATGGATGGATGGATGCATTATGGATGTATGGAGAGATGGATTATGGATGGATGGATGCATTATGGATGGATGGAGAGATGGGTTATGGATGGATGGAGAAATGGGTTATGGATGGATGGATGGAGAGATGGGTTATGGATGGATGGATGCATTATGGATGGATGAGAGATGGGTTATGGATGGATGGAGAAATGGGTTATGGATGGATGGATGCATTATGGATGGATGGAGAGATGGGTTATGGATGGATGGATGCATTATGGATGGATGGATGGATGGATGGATGCATTATGGATGGATGGATGGATGGATGCATTATGGATGGATGGAGAGATGGGTTATGGATGGATGAGAGATGGGTTATGGATGGATGGATAAATGGGTTATGGATGGATGGAGAAATGGGTTATGGATAGATGGATGCATTATGGATGGATGGAGAGATGGGTTATGGATGGATGGATGCATTATGGATGGATGAGAGATGGGTTATGGATGGATGGAGAAATGGGTTATGGATGGATGGATGGAGAGATTGGTTATGGATGGATGGATGCATTATGGATGGATGAAGAAATGGGTTATGGATGGATGGATGGATGCATTATGGATGGATGGAGAGATGGGTTATGGATGGATGGATGCATTATGGATGTATGGAGAGATGGGTTATGGATGGATGGATGCATTATGGATGGATGGAGAGATGGGTTATGGATGGATGGATGCATTATGGATGGATGGAGAGATGGGTTATGGATGGATGAAAGATGGGTTATGGATGGATGGAGAAATGGGTTATGGATGGATGGAGAGATGGGTTATGGATAGATGGATGCATTATGGATGGGTGGAGAGATGGGTTATGGATGGATGGATGCATTATGGATGGATGGAGAGATGGGTTATGGATGGATGGAGAGATGGGTTATGGATGGATGGATGCATCATGGATGGATGGAGAGATGGGTTATGGATGGATGGATGCATTATGGATGTATGGAGAGATGGGTTATGGATGGATGGAGAAATGGGTTATGGATGGATGGATGGAGAGATGGGTTATGGATGGATGGATGCATTATGGATGGATGGAGAGATGGGTTATGGATGGATGGATGCATTATGGATGGATGGAGAGATGGGTTATGGATGGATGGATGCATTATGGATGGATGGAGAGATTGTTTATGGATAGATGGAGGCATTATGGATGGATGGAGAAATGGGTTATGGATGGATGGATGCATTATGGATGGATGGAGAGATGGGTTATGGATGGATGGATTCATTATGGATGGATTATGGATGGAGAGATGGGTTATGGATGGATGGATGCATTATGGATGGATGGAGAGATGGGTTATGGATAGATGGATGCATTATGGATGTATGGAGAGATGGGTTATGGATGGATGGATGCATTATGGATGTATGGAGAGATGGGTTATGGATGGATGGATGCATTATGGATGGATGGAGAGATTGTTTATGGATAGATGGATGCATTATGGATGGAGGAGATATGGGTTATGGATGGATGGAGAAATGGGTTATGGATGGATGGATGCATTATGGATGGATGGAGAAATGGGTTATGGATGGATGGATTCATTATGGATGGATTATGAATGGAGAGATGGGTTATGGATGGATGGATGCATTATGGATGGATGGAGAGATGGGTTATGGATGGATGGATGCATTATGGATGGATGAGAGATGCATTATGGATGGATGGAGAGATGGGTTATGGATGGAGAGATGGGTTATGGATGGATGGATGCATTATGGATGGAGAGATGGGTTATGGATGGAGAGATGGGTTATGGATGGGGAGATGGGTTATGGATGGGGAGATGGGTTATGGATGGATGGATGCATTATGGATGGATGGATGCATTATGGATGGAGAGATGGGTTATGGATGGGAAGATGGGTTATGGATTTATTTTTTTTCTGTAGAATTGTTTTTTAATATTTTTATATTTACATATAAAATTTATCACATTTTCATGGTTCAGTACTTTTTAAAATTTCTTGTAATAAAGTTCAGCACTGCTTTTTTACCTGTTATTTTATGTATTATTATTATATTTTAATCTAGTATCTTTTTAAAAACTATCGGTCGACTAATCGGTTATTGGCAAGCGAGGTCCAACCTAGCTATCGGTATCGGTAAAATCCACTATCGGTCGACCTCTATAACGTATGGCTACCGGTTTTCATTCAGTGCTTCGGCTTTAGCGCATACAGAGCAATGCAGAATAACTATGATTGGGATTGTCATATTACATAACATAAATGAGAACACTATTTTAATAAATGGTTGTAAATTCATTGGGTTAAGGTGCCGTGTTCAGAGCGTTGTTCCAGGAAGAACACCACGCGTCTCCCATTCTGGATATGAATATCAGCAACTCAATTCAAGTTCACTTGTGCATTCGACTCATTTTGTGCAGAAATAATTTGTAATATTTTGTTAACTTAATATAAATCTGATTAATTTCATATAGGAAGCTTTTTGTTGAGTTAAATAACAAGCTATCACATTGACTAATTTTACAATCCCATAGCCCTTTGTTTAGATAAAAAAAATCCTTCACCTTACGTTTTGAGCAGCATTGCACATCCTGTCATGCTGTCAGCTATAAGCCACTGCTGTAGTGACGGACAAACTACACAACTCTATTACTGGAGTAACAGTACTGCTGGTGAAATATTACTCCGTTACAAGTGAAAGTTGTAAAAACAGATTTTTACTCAAATAAAAGTACAGAAGTATTAGTTTTCAAAAGTACTGAAGTATCAAAAGTAAATGTCCTTCTTTATGTCGCCGCATTATTGTATTATAGTTGTATAAATGCACATTATGCCATCATGGTTTAAGCCAGTCAGTGACGCTCCATCTGACACACTAGCAGACGACTAACTTAAACTCATTTAAATACTTGTAGAAAAGTTACAAAGCTGCTGTCACTTTAAGGCCGAATGCACGGATCCAATACACTGATACACATCTGATATTCTCCCAACTTTACTCTTCTCTTTCTGCCAGCGTTTATATTTTTAATATTTAATAAGACGTGCACCAGGTGTATGCCAACTAAACTAATCTTTATTTTTTAATTTTTTTTAAACTGAATACTTTCAAAGTGTGGCTATGGGGTGCACACACTTGTGCCTAAGAACCGTCTTCTTCGATTTTGCTATGAACTGATCAGTGCTCAAAAAAAGTTGGGGAAATGTTTATGACTATAAGAGTGATTCCTGACAGACTGTCTGAAACAACAACAACAAAAAACCTTTTAAAGAAGAAAAAAATCATCACTGACTTTCAAAGCTGCGACAGAAACGACTTTCCACTTCGAGGACCTTGATAGAAATGTAGTGGAGTAAAGAGGACGATATTTGTCTTTCAGATGGAGTGAAGTCAAAGTCATAAAAAATAATACTCCAGTAAAGCACAGAGACTCAAACAGTGAACTTCAGTACAGGACTCGAGGAAATGAGCTGAGGGACTGTCCAGATCTGGCTGTAGCATAATTCAGTATTAAGGTTAACGATTAATCAATTAATTGATCATTAATTTAAACGACGATTGATCATGAGAATATGTGAAAATTCACATCCCTAGTTTAAACGGAAGTTTTGAACGCTTATATCTCCTAAATGCAAAGTTTGTCATTGTTTTGGAACACACTATAACTTAAAGGCTAAAGCCGGGTGCACACTGTGCGATTTTGGCCACGATTTGGCCGTGTGAGACAAATTTAGCAAATCCTAAAAGATTCCTCTGATCCTAGGCTAAAATCTGACGTCTTTGGTCGTTAGTTTGACATGTTCACCGGCAGCCGATTAATGAGCGCTGCGATCACATTTTACCTCAGACCAAATTTTGGCAGTGTCAGATTTGGCGCACAATCCTGCAGTGTGACTTCTCCTACGACGACAGTCAAATATCTCCGTTTTCAAGACAAACTATGACCAAAACGAGAGCTAGAGATTTCTTTGTAGCCAGCATTTCAGTCCGGCGTGTAATGCAGCTCACCGTCTCCCAACGCGTCATTCACTGATGATATAAAGCTCCGGGTGAGTTTTCTTGCGCGCGTCCGTTTTTAGCGCGCCGTCACTATCGTACAGTCTGACATTAATGCCAACTGAGATCTTACAGTGTGACATGGCTTACATCGGGGATCATGTCTGACAACGGACATTCACATAGGATTTTGAAAAATCGCACAGTGTGCAGGACCCATAACATAGTCTACAACAAAGACAACCTTAGTTTTGATTTCAGTGGGCCTTTAAGTGGCACCGGAATGACCGACATCTTGCGGTATAGACCGGTTATATAGGAACAGGTGCCATATTAGCACCGGGTTCCGGTACCCAACCCTAAAGACTACAATGCATTTGTCAGCCTAAAATCATCCTAAAGTGTTTGATTGCTGATTGCTGCAGTTGATCTGACACTCCCAGCCATGTTGGCTTGTCTTGTTTTTGCGCTTGGCGCCGATAATGGCTGCTTGCAGATATATTTATACCTATTGTCATTGTGATACCGGTATTACCGGTGTTGTCACGGCGATTAACACACTCCCTAGGTGTTTCTCAATGTCAAGGATGCTTCCTTGGAAGGACTGATCCTTCCAAGTCACTTCCTTCAGAGGCTAGGCGAGGCTCCTCTTTAGCATTCGGAGAACACGTTAATGGAACAGGCTAGCAAGTGCACGTCATTGCGTCATTACGTCAGTGAAAAGGTCCGTTGGCCATCAATAACATTATGTGTAACGTTATTTGGATATATTTTTATAACAATACAGTAGTAATTTGTACCGGCATTTAAACGTTAAACTTTACGTATATTTACTACGGTTATAACAAATGTTTGGTAACGTAAATAAAAGCATTGTGGCAATCAGCGAGGTGAGGGTCCGTGAGAGCGGGCCGATGGCGTGATAATGAGCGGCAGCTGATCGCCGCCACACCGGTCTCGGCTCACGGCAGAGTGATTGGAGTATAAATGGTGGAGCGTGGAAGACGAGAGAGGACTAGGCCTGGAGTTTATGTTATGGTTTGTTTATGGTTTATTATGTGTGTGCGGGCAGTCACCCGTGAGGGTTTTCCCCACGTTACTTTCGTTTTGTTTTATATTTATTATAAAGTTGTTGAACGTTCGCCGGTTCCCGTCTCCGTCCTTCCCATCTACAAACTCCGATACAAGCATATTTGCCCCGTTCACGCTCCGAGTCCGCGAATGTCTGAAGATAGCGAAGCTGCGCGCATAGGATTGTGGGTGATTTGAGAACGCGAAGTGCGCGAAGTCTACTCATATGCATCCTTTTCTGTATATGACATATTTTTCGAACGAAGGACTCAGTCCTTGGTTGAATTCCGAGGATCCTCGACATTGGAACAGTCCTTCGTCGGATGTCGATGACGTGGCATCCTTGGAATTCTGGCTTCCGAGGATCCTTCCTTGACATTGAGAAACGCCTCCTCACTGAACATATCATTAGACCTTTTAAATGTTCCTCCGTTTTAGCAGTTTGATGTTATATAGAGTTAGATTTTTAAAAGGCTTATGGTGCCCTTAAAGGGTTAGTTCAGCCAAAAATGAAATTGATAGGGATGTCCTGATCAGGTTTTTTGCCCTCAAGTCCGAGTCATTTGATTTTGAGTATCTGCCGATACCGAGTCCCGACCCGATACTTCTATAATACATAAAAAAAGAATAAGAGCAAAAAAACAAAACAAAACAAAAAAACGATCCAGGATGTTCCTTATTTTTTATTTCATTTACCTTATTTTAACATTCAACAATTTTGTTAACAAACAGAGCACTTCTGTGAGGTAGCTTGAACAATCAAGTAATAAATAACGTAAATTAGTCCCTTTTGGATTTTAGTGCAGCAGTAAATATAAAACCGGACCGAAGTCTCCGCAGAGCAGGAAGTACAACTGCGATATCAAAAGCCCGCCCATACTCTCACAGATGCAGAACAATTAGTTATGTTGGTGTGAAATAAATAGTTAGGGAAATGTAGAAATTAAAGCTAAAGCTCATATCTGCTCCCAAACATCCTGAAAAAAGTCTGTTAGTGCCTCAGTGACTTCACTCAGAGAAGTCGTCGATCTCAGCTGTCAATCATGACGTCACACCTCGTTTTTATAGCATTAAATAACCAACTAAAACTCTGGATGGATTATAGATGGATTATGGATGGATTATAGATGGAGAGATGGATTATAGATGGATTATAGATGGAGAGATGGATTATAGATGGAGAGATGGATTATAGATGGAGAGATGGATTATAGATGGAGAGATGGATTATAGATGGAGAGATGGATTATAGATGGAGAGATGGATTATAGATGGATTATAGATGGAGAGATGGATTATAGATGGAGAGATGGATTATAGATGGATTATAGATGGAGAGATGGATTATAGATGGAGAGATGGATTATAGATGGATTATAGATGGAGAGATGGATTATAGATGGAGAGATGGATTATAGATGGATTATAGATGGAGAGATGGATTATAGATGGAGAGATGGATTATAGATGGATTATAGATGGAGAGATGGATTATAGATGGAGAGATGGATTATAGATGGAGAGATGGATTATAGATGGAGAGATGGATTATAGATGGATTATAGATGGAGAGATGGATTATAGATGGAGAGATGGATTATAGATGGAGAGATGGATTATAGATGGAGAGATGGATTATAGATGGATTATATATGGATGAATGGAGAGATGGATTATGGATGGATTATAGATGGAGAGATGAATGAATGAATGAATGAGGCATTTATATAGTGCTTTCAAATGTACAACTGCACACCCAAAGCGCTTCACACTCCTGTCAGGGGTCTCTCCTCATCCTCCACCAGTGTGCAGCTCCACTGGGATGATGCGACGGCAGCCACAGTACAACGGCGCCAGTGCGCTCACACACACCAGCGATAGGTGGAGAGGAGAGAGGGTGATAGAGCCAATTCAGTGGATGGGGATTATTAGGAGGCCATGGTTGGTAAGGGCCAATCAAGGGAATTTGGCCAGGACACCGGGGTTACACCCCTACTCTTTAAGAGAAGTGCCATGGGATTTTTAACGACCACAGAGAGTCTGGACCTCGGTTTAACGTCTCATCCGATAGACGGTGCTCTTTGTCAGTATAGTGTCCCCATCACTACACTGGGGCGTTAGGACCCACACAGACCACAGGGTGAGCGCCCCCTGCTGGCCTCACTAACACCATCACTACACTGGGGCGTTAGGACCCACACAGACCACAGGGTGAGCGCCCCCTGCTGGCCTCACTAACACCTCTACCAGCAGCTCCTGGTTTTCCCAGTTGGTCTCCCATCCAGGTACTGACCAGGCTCAGCCCTGCTTAGCTTCAGTGGGAAACCAGTCTTGGGCTACAGGGTGATATGGCTGCTGGTTGAGATGGATTATAGATGGAGAGATGGATTATAGATGGATTATTTATGGATGTATGGAGAGATGGATTATGGATTGTAGATGGATTATAGATGGATTATAGATGGATTATAGATGGAGAGATGGATTATAGATTGATTATTTATAGATGTATGGAGAGATGGATTATAGATGGAGAGATGGATTATAGATGGATTATTTATGGATGTATGGAGAGATGGATTATGGATGGATTATGGATGGATTATAGATGGAGAGATGGATTATAGATGGAGAGATGGATTATAGATGGAGAGATGGATTATAGATGGATTATTTATGGATGTATGGAGAGATGGATTATAGATGGATTATAGATGGAGAGATGGATTATAGATGGAGAGATGGATTATAGATGGAGAGATGGATTATAGATGGAGAGATGGATTATAGATGGAGAGATGGATTATAGATGGAGAGATAGATTATAGATGGAGAGATGGATTATAGATGGAGAGATGGATTATAGATGGATTATTTATGGATGTATGAAGAGATGGATTATGGATGGATTATGGATGGATTATTTACATTTACATTGAATCATTTAGCAGACGCTTTTATCCAAAGCGACTTACAAAAAAGGGGAGAGTAATAGAAGCAACGAAACAGACAAGGCCAACAACCTGTAAGAGCTGTAAGAAGTCTCAATTAATTAGCACAGTACACAAGTTTTTTTTTTTTTTTTTTTAAATAGACATCTACAACAAAAACTCACGTACGCAAAGTGCCGAACACTGGATTTTGATAGCCATGATAACAACCCATTAGGACTAAGGCTGTTGCCCCAGCTGTTGTCGTTAATGCAGATTCAGTGGCCCAATGGGTTGGTTTTGTATTCTAGCTAAACGCGCAGCAATAGCCATCTACAACAAAAACTCACGTACGCAAAATGCAGACCACTGGATTCTGATAGTTATGATAACTATGTAACACACCCGCCTGAAGGCACAAATCCGGATGAGAGACGTAGATATGATCCAGGTCGTTGCTGTGGTGATCAGTAAGTGCTATTCTGTATTGGTCAAGTGCAAATGGAAAAGATGTGTCTTAAGATGTTTTTTAAAAATGTCTACAGACTCGGCAGCACGAATTGAGATCGGCAGGTCATTCCACCAGGTGGGAACGGTCCAGGAAAATGTCTGTGAGAGCGATTTCATGCCTATAAATTATAAGACTATAAATTATATACGGATGTATTGAGAGATAGATCATGGCTGGATTATTGATGGATTATATATGGATGTATGGAGAGATGGATTATAGATGGATTATGGATGGATTATATATGGATGTATGAGATGGATTATGGATGGATTATGAATGGATTATTTATGGATGTATGGAGAGATGGATTATAGATGGATCATGGATGGATTATGGATGGATTATAGAAGGATGTATGGAGAGATGGATTATGGATGGATTATGAATGGATTATTTATGGATGTATGGAGAGATGGATTAAGGATGGATTATGAATGGATTATAGATGGATTATGGATGGATTATGAATGGATTATGGATGGATTATAGATGGATTATGGATGGATTATAAATGGATTATTTATGGATGTATAGAGAGATGGATTATAGATGGATTATGGATGGATTATGAATGGATTATGGATGGATTATAGATGGATTATGGATGGATTATGAATGGATTATGGATGGATTATAGATGGATTATGGATGGATTATGAATGGATTATTTATGGATGTATGGAGAGATGGATTATAGATGGATTATGGATGGATTATGAATGGATTATGGATGGATTATGGATGGATTATGAATGGATTATGGATGGATTATAGATGGATTATGGATGGATTATGAATGGATTATTTATAGATGGATTATGGATGGATTATATATGGATGTATGGAGAGATGGATCATGGATGGATTATTGATGGATTATATATGGATGTATGGAGAGATGGATTATGGATGGATTATGAATTGATTATTTATGGATGTATGGAGAGATGGATTATAGATGTATTATGGATGGATTATATATAGATGCATGGAGAGATGGATCATGGATGGATTATGGATGGATTATATATGAATGTATGGAGAGATGGATTGTGGAATATATATGGATGTATGGAGAGATGGATTATGGATGGATTATGGATGGATTATGGATGGATTATGGATGGATTATAGATGGATTATGGATGGATTATGGATGGATTATGGATGGATTATATATGGATGTATGGAGAGATGGATAATGGATGGATTATGGATGGAGTATAGATGGATGTATGGAGAGATGGATTATGGATGGATTATAGATGGAGAGATGGATTATAGATGGATTATAGATGGAGAGATGGATTATAGATGGATTATAGATGGAGAGATGGATTATAGATGGATTATAGATGGAGAGATGGATTATGGATGGATTATAGATGGATGTATGGAGAGATGGATTATAGATGGATGTATGGAGAGATGGATTATGGATGGATTATATATGAATGTATGGAGAGATGGATGGATTATAGATGGAGATGGATTATGGATGGATTATTTATGGATGTATGGAAAGATGGATTATGGATGGATTATAGATGGATGTATGGAGAGATGGATTATGGATGGATTATATATGGATTTATGGAGAGATGGATTATGGATGGATTATAGATGGAGAGATGGATTATGAATGGATTATTTATGGATGTATGGAAAGATGGATGTATGGAGAGATAGATTATGGATGGATTATATATGGATGTATGGAGAGATGGATTATAGATGGAGAGATGGATTATGAATGGATTATTTATGGATGTATGGAAAGATGGATTATGGATGGATTATGGATGGATTATAGATGGATGTATGGAGAGTTGGATTATGGATGGATTATGGATGGATTATAGATGGATTATGGATGGATTATATATGGATGTATGGAGAGATGGATTATAGATGGATTATGGAGAGATGGATTATATATGGATTATGAATGGATTATAGATGGATTATGGATGGATTATAGATGGATTATGGATGGATTATATATGGATGTATGGAGAGATGGATTATAGATGGAGAGATGGATTATGAATGGATTATTTATGGATGTATGGAAAGATGGATTATGGATGGATTATAGATGGATGTATGGAGAGTTGGATTATAGATGGATTATGGAGAGATGGATTATATATGGATTATGAATGGATTATAGATGGATTATGGATGGATTATAGATGGATTATGGATGGATTATGGATGGATTAGAGATGGATGATAGATGGAGAGATGGATTATGGATGGATTATAGATGGATGTATGGAGAGATGGATTATGGATGGATTATAGATGGATTATAGATGGAGAGATGGATTATGGATAGATTATAGATGGATTATGGATGGATTATAGATGGATTATGGATGGATTATAGATGGATTATGGATGCATTATAGATGGATGTATAGAGAGATGGATTATAGATGGAGAGATGGATCATGGATGGATTATAGATGGATGTATAGAGAGATGGATTATAGATGGAGAGATGGATCATGGGTGGATTATAGATGGATGTATAGAGAGATGGATTATAGATGGATGTATAGAGAGATGGATTATAGATGAGAGATGGATCATGGATGGATTATAGATGGATATATAGAGAGATGGATTATAGATGGATTATAGATGGATTATGGATGCATTATAGATGGATGTATAGAGAGATGGATCATGGATGGATTATAGATGGATGTATAGAGAGATGGATTATAGATGGATGTATAGAGATGGATTATAGATGGATGTATAGAGAGATGGATTATAGATGGATTATGGATGGATTATAGATGGATTATAGATGGATTATAGATGGATTATGGATGGATTATAGATGGATTATAGATGGATTATGGGTGGATTATGGATGGATGTATAGAGAGATGGATTATAGATGGATTATGGATGGATTATGGATGGATTATGGATGGATTATGGATGGATTATAGATGGATGTATAGAGAGATGGATTATGGATGGATGTATAGAGAGATGGATTATAGATGGATTATGGATGGATTATGGATGGATTATGGATGGATTATGGATGGATTATAGATGGATTATAGATGGATTATGGGTGGATTATGGATGGATGTATAGAGAGATGGATTATAGATGGATTATGGATGGATTATGGATGGATTATGGATGGATTATGGATGGATTATAGATGGATTATAGATGGATGTATAGAGAGATGGATTATGGATGGATTATAGATGGATTATGGATGGATTATAGATGGATGTATAGAGAGATGGATTATAGATGGATGTATAGAGAGATGGATTATAGATGGATGTATAGAGAGATGGATTATAGATGGATTATGGATGGATTATAGATGGATGTATAGAGAGATGGATTATAGATGGATGTATAGAGAGATGGATTATAGATGGATTATGGATGGATTATAGATGGATGTATAGAGAGATGGATTATAGATGGATGTATAGAGAGATGGATTATAGATGGATGTATAGAGAGATGGATTATAGATGGATTATGGATGGATTATGGATGGATTATGGATGGATTATGGATGGATTATAGATGGATTATAGATGGATGTATAGAGAGATGGATTATGGATGGATTATAGATGGATTATGGATGGATTATAGATGGATGTATAGAGAGATGGATTATAGATGGATGTATAGAGAGATGGATTATAGATGGATGTATAGAGAGATGGATTATAGATGGATGTATAGAGAGATGGATTATAGATGGATGTATAGAGAGATGGATTATAGATGGATTATGGATGGATTATAGATGGATGTATAGAGAGATGGATTATAGATGGATGTATAGAGAGATGGATTATAGATGGATGTATAGAGAGATGGATTATAGATGGATGTATAGAGAGATGGATTATAGATGGATGTATAGAGAGATGGATTATAGATGGATTATAGATGGATTATAAATGGATTATGGATGGATTATAGATGGGTGTATGGAGAGATGGATTATATATGGATTATGGATGGATTATGGATGGATTATAGATGGATGTATAGAGAGATGGATTATATATGGATTATGGATGGATTATGGATGGATGTATAGAGAGATGGATTATGGATGCGTGCGTGCGAAGTCGAGCTGATGCCTGAGATCTGAGCGGGTCTCCAGTCTCTCCACAGCTCATTAGTTCTGCTTGTGTTTCGCTGCACTTTAGACACGCTGCTCAGAACAGATCTGGATCACGATTCCTGCCAAAATAACTCCAGCTCCTCAGTGTCTCGGCTCATCATTCCCAGTTTTACTTTCTGTTTAAAAAAAAAAAGTAATTTAAATAGATTTTACACACTAATTGCAATATCGTATCGCATATTGAATATCGTATTATTTAACAAGGTATCGCATATCGTATTTTTCTTCAATATCGCACAGCCCTAATTTCGATATATTGCCCAGCCCTAGTATAGTTGATGGAATCGATATGATTCGCGATATAGAGTTGTTTTATCCAAGGTATAAACTTGGTAGATAAAAGTCATTATTTTGATTTTTTTTTTTTTTTTTGCGCACAATAACTATTCTCGTCTCGTTGTAAAGTGATTGTGCAGCCGCTGTAGTGAGATGGGCTGTGTGTCGATGTGTTTAGGGCCTTTATGGGTCTTGTGAGTGGGAATGGACTGAATGCCAATGGAGGCCTATCTGAAGCCTTTCTCAGCTTTACACTAAAATATCTTCATCTGTGTTCTGAAGATGAACGAAGGTCTGACGGGTGTCCAATGACATGAGGGCGAGGAATTAATGACATAATTTTTGGGTGAACTAACCCTTTAATCTGCAAAACCGATGAATCAGGCGACCTCTAAAAAATATATCGATATATTTTACAAACGCGATATACCGCCCAGCCCTAATCAGTCCTGAAGCTGCACTGCAAAAAATGCTTTTCTTACTTAGAATTCAAACAGAAAATAAGATTATTTTTCTCACCCCATTGGCAGATTATTTATCTTATTTTAAGCAAAAACTCTCTTCATTTAGAGTTATTTTTCCCCAAAACAAGACAATTACTTTTGCTTGTCTAGTAAATACTTCTTAATGTAAGAATTGTTAGATATTTAGACTAGAAACGAGACAAAAATACTGAGGAAGAAGAGCATTTTTTGCAGCGTGCTGAAAAACGTTCCCCTTCATCATGAGATGTTGAAACTGGAGCTGAATGAAGAAGAACGGTCTCTCGTCTGATTATTGATAATGGATTTTAGATGATCGTGAGCCGCATCGTAAACGAGCCATTAGCTGAAGTGGCTCATTAACCGAAGCTGTGTGTGGCTGTGGAAGAGATGGAGATTTCTGGAACACACTGCAGAAAACGCTCTTCTTACTCAGTACTTTTGTCTTGTTTTGGGGAAAAATAACTCAAAATGAAGAGAGTTTTTGCTTAAAATAAGATAAATAATCTGCCAATGGGGTGAGAAAAATAATATATTTTGTATTATTTTTTTTATTAGGAGTGCACCCCCCCCCCACACACACACACAAATAATAAAAATAACAAGAAAAATAATTATTTTAAGCAAAAACTCTCTTCATTTTGAGTTATTTTTTCCCAAACCAAGACAATTACTTTTGCTTGTCTAGTAAATACTTCTTAATGTAAGAATTTTTGTTTTGGGCTAGTCTTGGGCTAGTCTTGAGCTTGTTTTGGGCTAGTCTTGAGCTTGTTTTGGGCTAGTCTTGGGCTAGTCTTGAGCTTGTTTTGGGCTAGTCTTGAGCTTGTTTTGGGCTAGTCTTGAGCTTGTTTTGGGCTAGTCTTGGGCTAGTCTTGAGCTTGTTTTGGGCTAGTCTTGAGCTTGTTTTGGGCTAGTCTTGAGCTTGTTTTGGGCTAGTCTTGAGCTTGTTTTGGGCTAGTCTTGAGCTTGTTTTGGGCTAGTCTTGATCTTGTTTTGGGCTAGTCTTGATCTTGTTTTGGGCTAGTCTTGAGCTTGTTTTGGGCTAGTCTTGAGCTTGTTTTGGGCTAGTCTTGAGCTTGTTTTGGGCTAGTCTTGAGCTTGTTTTGGGCTAGTCTTGAGCTTGTTTTGGGCTAGTCTTGAGCTTGTTTTGGGCTAGTCTTGAGCTTGTTTTGGGCTAGTCTTGATCTTGTTTTGGGCTAGTCTTGATCTTGTTTTGGGCTAGTCTTGAGCTTGTTTTGGGCTAGTCTTGGGCTAGTCTTGAGCTTGTTTTGGGCTAGTCTTGAGCTTGTTTTGGGCTAGTCTTGAGCTTGTTTTGGGCTAGTCTTGGGCTAGTCTTGAGCTTGTTTTGGGCTAGTCTTGAGCTTGTTTTGGGCTAGTCTTGAGCTTGTTTTGGGCTAGTCTTGAGCTTGTTTTGGGCTAGTCTTGAGCTTGTTTTGGGCTAGTCTTGATCTTGTTTTGGGCTAGTCTTGAGCTTGTTTTGGGCTAGTCTTGATCTTGTTTTGGGCTAGTCTTGATCTTGTTTTGGGCTAGTCTTGATCTTGTTTTGGGCTAGTCTTGAGCTTGTTTTGGGCTAGTCTTGAGCTTGTTTTGGGCTAGTCTTGAGCTTGTTTTGGGCTAGTCTTGA
Organism: Pseudorasbora parva; assembly: GCF_024679245.1. NCBI lineage: Eukaryota > Metazoa > Chordata > Actinopteri > Cypriniformes > Gobionidae > Pseudorasbora > Pseudorasbora parva. The sequence goes on from NC_090188.1 coordinate 1,041,161, forward strand.
GCTTGTTTTGGGCTAGTCTTGATCTTGTTTTGGGCTAGTCTTGAGCTTGTTTTGGGCTAGTCTTGAGCTTGTTTTGGGCTAGTCTTGAGCTTGTTTTGGGCTAGTCTTGAGCTTGTTTTGGGCTAGTCTTGATCTTGTTTTGGGCTAGTCTTGATCTTGTTTTGGGCTAGTCTTGAGCTTGTTTTGGGCTAGTCTTGATCTTGTTTTGGGCTAGTCTTGATCTTGTTTTGGGCTAGTCTTGAGCTTGTTTTGGGCTAGTCTTGAGCTTGTTTTGGGCTAGTCTTGAGCTTGTTTTGGGCTAGTCTTGAGCTTGTTTTGGGCTAGTCTTGAGCTTGTTTTGGGCTAGTCTTGATCTTGTTTTGGGCTAGTCTTGATCTTGTTTTGGGCTAGTCTTGAGCTTGTTTTGGGCTAGTCTTGAGCTTGTTTTGGGCTAGTCTTGAGCTTGTTTTGGGCTAGTCTTGATCTTGTTTTGGGCTAGTCTTGATCTTGTTTTGGGCTAGTCTTGAGCTTGTTTTGGGCTAGTCTTGAGCTTGTTTTGGGCTAGTCTTGAGCTTGTTTTGGGCTAGTCTTGAGCTTGTTTTGGGCTAGTCTTGATCTTGTTTTGGGCTAGTCTTGAGCTTGTTTTGGGCTAGTCTTGATCTTGTTTTGGGCTAGTCTTGATCTTGTTTTGGGCTAGTCTTGATCTTGTTTTGGGCTAGTCTTGAGCTTGTTTTGGGCTAGTCTTGAGCTTGTTTTGGGCTAGTCTTGAGCTTGTTTTGGGCTAGTCTTGAGCTTGTTTTGGGCTAGTCTTGATCTTGTTTTGGGCTAGTCTTGAGCTTGTTTTGGGCTAGTCTTGAGCTTGTTTTGGGCTAGTCTTGAGCTTGTTTTGGGCTAGTCTTGATCTTGTTTTGGGCTAGTCTTGATCTTGTTTTGGGCTAGTCTTGATCTTGTTTTGGGCTAGTCTTGAGCTTGTTTTGGGCTAGTCTTGAGCTTGTTTTGGGCTAGTCTTGAGCTTGTTTTGGGCTAGTCTTGATCTTGTTTTGGGCTAGTCTTGATCTTGTTTTGGGCTAGTCTTGAGCTTGTTTTGGGCTAGTCTTGAGCTTGTTTTGGGCTAGTCTTGAGCTTGTTTTGGGCTAGTCTTGAGCTTGTTTTGGGCTAGTCTTGAGCTTGTTTTGGGCTAGTCTTGAGCTTGTTTTGGGCTAGTCTTGATCTTGTTTTGGGCTAGTCTTGAGCTTGTTTTGGGCTAGTCTTGAGCTTGTTTTGGGCTAGTCTTGAGCTTGTTTTGGGCTAGTCTTGAGCTTGTTTTGGGCTAGTCTTGAGCTTGTTTTGGGCTAGTCTTGATCTTGTTTTGGGCTAGTCTTGAGCTTGTTTTGGGCTAGTCTTGATCTTGTTTTGGGCTAGTCTTGAGCTTGTTTTGGGCTAGTCTTGAGCTTGTTTTGGGCTAGTCTTGAGCTTGTTTTGGGCTAGTCTTGAGCTTGTTTTGGGCTAGTCTTGAGCTTGTTTTGGGCTAGTCTTGAGCTTGTTTTGGGCTAGTCTTGATCTTGTTTTGGGCTAGTCTTGATCTTGTTTTGGGCTAGTCTTGATCTTGTTTTGGGCTAGTCTTGATCTTGTTTTGGGCTAGTCTTGATCTTGTTTTGGGCTAGTCTTGATCTTGTTTTGGGCTAGTCTTGATCTTGTTTTGGGCTAGTCTTGAGCTTGTTTTGGGCTAGTCTTGAGCTTGTTTTGGGCTAGTCTTGAGCTTGTTTTGGGCTAGTCTTGAGCTTGTTTTGGGCTAGTCTTGAGCTTGTTTTGGGCTAGTCTTGAGCTTGTTTTGGGCTAGTCTTGAGCTTGTTTTGGGCTAGTCTTGAGCTTGTTTTGGGCTAGTCTTGATCTTGTTTTGGGCTAGTCTTGAGCTTGTTTTGGGCTAGTCTTGAGCTTGTTTTGGGCTAGTCTTGAGCTTGTTTTGGGCTAGTCTTGAGCTTGTTTTGGGCTAGTCTTGAGCTTGTTTTGGGCTAGTCTTGAGCTTGTTTTGGGCTAGTCTTGAGCTTGTTTTGGGCTAGTCTTGAGCTTGTTTTGGGCTAGTCTTGATCTTGTTTTGGGCTAGTCTTGATCTTGTTTTGGGCTAGTCTTGAGCTTGTTTTGGGCTAGTCTTGATCTTGTTTTGGGCTAGTCTTGATCTTGTTTTGGGCTAGTCTTGAGCTTGTTTTGGGCTAGTCTTGAGCTTGTTTTGGGCTAGTCTTGAGCTTGTTTTGGGCTAGTCTTGAGCTTGTTTTGGGCTAGTCTTGAGCTTGTTTTGGGCTAGTCTTGAGCTTGTTTTGGGCTAGTCTTGAGCTTGTTTTGGGCTAGTCTTGAGCTTGTTTTGGGCTAGTCTTGAGCTTGTTTTGGGCTAGTCTTGAGCTTGTTTTGGGCTAGTCTTGAGCTTGTTTTGGGCTAGTCTTGAGCTTGTTTTGGGCTAGTCTTGAGCTTGTTTTGGGCTAGTCTTGAGCTTGTTTTGGGCTAGTCTTGAGCTTGTTTTGGGCTAGTCTTGATCTTGTTTTGGGCTAGTCTTGATCTTGTTTTGGGCTAGTCTTGAGCTTGTTTTGGGCTAGTCTTGAGCTTGTTTTGGGCTAGTCTTGAGCTTGTTTTGGGCTAGTCTTGAGCTTGTTTTGGGCTAGTCTTGGGCTAGTCTTGAGCTTGTTTTGGGCTAGTCTTGAGCTTGTTTTGGGCTAGTCTTGAGCTTGTTTTGGGCTAGTCTTGAGCTTGTTTTGGGCTAGTCTTGAGCTTGTTTTGGGCTAGTCTTGAGCTTGTTTTGGGCTAGTCTTGAGCTTGTTTTGGGCTAGTCTTGAGCTTGTTTTGGGCTAGTCTTGAGCTTGTTTTGGGCTAGTCTTGAGCTTGTTTTGGGCTAGTCTTGAGCTTGTTTTGGGCTAGTCTTGAGCTTGTTTTGGGCTAGTCTTGAGCTTGTTTTGGGCTAGTCTTGAGCTTGTTTTGGGCTAGTCTTGAGCTTGTTTTGGGCTAGTCTTGAGCTTGTTTTGGGCTAGTCTTGAGCTTGTTTTGGGCTAGTCTTGATCTTGTTTTGGGCTAGTCTTGATCTTGTTTTGGGCTAGTCTTGAGCTTGTTTTGGGCTAGTCTTGAGCTTGTTTTGGGCTAGTCTTGAGCTTGTTTTGGGCTAGTCTTGAGCTTGTTTTGGGCTAGTCTTGAGCTTGTTTTGGGCTAGTCTTGAGCTTGTTTTGGGCTAGTCTTGGGCTAGTCTTGAGCTTGTTTTGGGCTAGTCTTGAGCTTGTTTTGGGCTAGTCTTGAGCTTGTTTTGGGCTAGTCTTGAGCTTGTTTTGGGCTAGTCTTGAGCTTGTTTTGGGCTAGTCTTGAGCTTGTTTTGGGCTAGTCTTGAGCTTGTTTTGGGCTAGTCTTGAGCTTGTTTTGGGCTAGTCTTGAGCTTGTTTTGGGCTAGTCTTGAGCTTGTTTTGGGCTAGTCTTGAGCTTGTTTTGGGCTAGTCTTGAGCTTGTTTTGGGCTAGTCTTGAGCTTGTTTTGGGCTAGTCTTGAGCTTGTTTTGGGCTAGTCTTTGGCTAGTCTTGAGCTTGTTTTGGGCTAGTCTTGAGCTTGTTTTGGGCTAGTCTTGAGCTTGTTTTGGGCTAGTCTTGATCTTGTTTTGGGCTAGTCTTGATCTTGTTTTGGGCTAGTCTTGATCTTGTTTTGGGCTAGTCTTGATCTTGTTTTGGGCTAGTCTTGGGCTAGTCTTGAGCTTGTTTTGGGCTAGTCTTGAGCTTGTTTTGGGCTAGTCTTGAGCTTGTTTTGGGCTAGTCTTGATCTTGTTTTGGGCTAGTCTTGATCTTGTTTTGGGCTAGTCTTGGGCTAGTCTTGAGCTTGTTTTGGGCTAGTCTTGAGCTTGTTTTGGGCTAGTCTTGAGCTTGTTTTGGGCTAGTCTTGATCTTGTTTTGGGCTAGTCTTGAGCTTGTTTTGGGCTAGTCTTGAGCTTGTTTTAGGCTAGTCTTGAGCTTGTTTTGGGCTAGTCTTGAGCTTGTTTTAGGCTAGTCTTGATCTTGTTTTGGGCTAGTCTTGGGCTTGTTTTGATCTTGTTTTGGGCTTGGATGCCGATTTTTATATTTTAGACGTTTTTCGGCTGATTCCGTTGTCATGCCGATAATAATAGTTATCTCTTTATTAATTCAACGCACAAACTACCGCAAATTACACCCAAGTTGTAGGTAATCAACACACAATCATCTCCATTAAAGTAAGGATGCACTCCTTACTTTAATGGAGATGATTGTGTCTTGAGTACCTACGACTTCGGTGTAATTTGTGGTAGTTTGTGCGTTGACTTAATAAAGAGATAACTCTGATAACTCTGGATATCCGCTGTCATATCTGGCTATAACATGACAACCTATAAGGCTCTCACAATGTTTATTTTAGCAGATAAAGGTTGAGTTCGTATAACTGACTGACAAAATTGTATACATGAGGATGCGGTGAATTGTCAATGCATCGTGATATCGAATTGAACCGAATTGAAAGACCAATGTAGGTTCACCCCTTTTTCAAAACTCCTCCATTGGCAGCGATGACATAAGGCACTAAAGACGGCGTTAAAGCGCTCATCTCACTCCAGTGGTTCTGCAACCATTTCATGAAGCGAGGAGAAGTTTTTGTGTGCAAAAAATAATCAAAATAAACTTAATTCAACAAGTTGCACATAATTCAACGTATTCCCGCAGATTCTGCGCTCACATCTGAAGCACACACACACACACACACACACACATAATATAAAAAAATGAGCTCCTTTTCCCAGCTTATTAATACTCAAATACACTCAACGCCCATCCTGCTGAATATTGACGTAAACACAGTCGTAGAAGAAGGTGTAACAGGAACAGTGTTTGGGATCCAGTGCCGGGTCTTAAAGGGACAGCAGCCTAATAAACGTAATAAGAAACCGAATAAATGTTTGTGTTAATGTTATTCAAACTACAAAAATGATCACTTTCTGCACTTGACTGAATAACGTGTAACTTTAATATTGATTTTACAATGAATATCATCCAATGTTATTTTAAATTGGATTACTTCAGTTTCTTACCTGAAATCAGTGCTTTATTTCATTTGCATCTATTCTATTGTTTATTTGTTCTTATTTTATTACTGTTTACTTGTGTTTTTAAATTCAATTTCCCATTTAAAATCAAGCGTGTGTGTGTGTGTGTGTGTGTGTGTGTGTGTGTGTGTGTGTGTGTGTGTGAGAGAGAGTGAGTGTGTGTGAGAGTGAGTGAGTGTGTGAGAGAGTGAGTGTGTGAGAGAGTGAGTGTGTGAGAGAGTGAGTGTGTGAGAGAGTGAGTGTGTGTGAGAGTGAGTGTGTGTGAGAGTGAGTGTGTGTGAGAGTGAGTGTGTGTGAGAGTGAGTGTGTGTGTGTGTGTGAGTGAGGGTGTGAGAGAGTGAGGGTGTGAGAGTGTGTGTGAGAGTGTGTGTGAGAGTGTGTGTGAGAGTGTGTGTGAGAGTGTGTGTGAGTGTGTGTGAGAGTGTGTGAGAGTGAGTGAGTGTGAGAGTGTGTTTGAGAGTGAGTGAGTGTGAGAGTGTGTTTGAGTGAGTGTGTGTGAGAGTGAGTGTGTGTGAGAGTGAGTGTGTGTGAGAGAGTGAGTGTGTGAGAGAGTGAGTGTGTGAGAGAGTGAGTGTGTGAGAGAGTGAGTGTGTGTGAGAGTGAGTGTGTGTGTGAGAGAGTAAGTGAGTGTGTGAGAGAGTGAGTGTGTGAGAGAGTGAGTGTGTGTGTGTGAGAGAGTGAGTGTGTGTGTGTGAGAGTGAGTGTGTGTGAGAGTGAGTGAGTGTGTGAGAGAGTGAGTGTGTGAGAGAGTGAGTGTGTGAGAGAGTGAGTGTGTGAGAGAGTGAGTGTGTGTGAGAGAGTAAGTGAGTGTGTGAGAGAGTGTGTGTGTGTGTGAGAGTGTGTGTGTGTGTGAGAGAGTGAGTGTGTGTGTGAGAGAGTGAGTGTGTGTGTGAGAGAGTGAGTGTGTGTGAGAGAGAGTGAGTGTGTGTGTGAGAGAGTGAGTGTGTGTGTGAGAGAGTGAGTGTGTGTGTGAGAGAGTGAGTGTGTGTGTGAGAGAGTGAGAGTGTGTGTGTGAGAGAGTGAGAGAGTGAGTGTGTGTGTGAGAGTGAGTGTGTGTGAGAGAGTGAGTGTGTGAGAGAGTGAGTGTGTGAGAGAGTGAGTGTGTGTGAGTGTGTGTGTAAGAGAGTAAGTGAGTGTGTGAGAGAGTGAGTGTGTGTGTGAGAGAGTGAGTGTGTGTGTGAGAGAGTGAGTGTGTGTGTGAGAGAGTGAGTGTGTGTGTGAGAGAGTGAGTGTGTGTGAGAGAGAGTGAGTGTGAGAGAGAGAGTGAGTGTGTGAGAGAGAGAGTGAGTGTGTGAGAGAGAGAGTGAGTGTGTGAGAGAGAGAGTGAGTGTGTGAGAGAGTGAGTGTGTGTGTGAGAGAGTGTGTGAGAGAGTGTGTGAGAGAGTGTGTGTGAGAGTGAGTGAGTGAGTGTGAGAGTGAGTGAGTGTGAGAGTGAGTGTGTGTGAGAGTGAGTGTGTGTGAGAGTGAGTGTGTGTGAGAGTGAGTGAGTGTGTGTGAGAGTGAGTGTGTGTGAGAGTGAGTGTGTGTGAGAGTGAGTGTGTGTGTGTGTGTGTGTGTGTGTGTGAGAGTGAGTGTGTGTGAGAGTGAGTGTGTGTGTGAGAGAGTGAGTGTGTGAGAGAGTGAGTGAGTGTGTGAGAGAGTGAGTGAGTGTGTGAGAGAGTGAGTGAGTGTGTGAGAGAGTGAGTGAGTGTGTGAGAGAGTGAGTGAGTGTGTGTGAGAGTGAGTGAGTGTGTGTGAGAGTGAGTGAGTGTGTGTGAGAGTGAGTGTGTGTGTGTGAGTGTGAGAGTGAGTGAGTGTGTGTGAGTGTGAGAGTGAGTGAGTGTGTGTGTGAGAGAGTGAGTGTGTGTGAGAGTGAGTGTGTGTGAGAGTGAGTGTGTGTGTGTGGTGATTGAACACTCTGAAATAGATCTTCAGTTTTTCACACCCAGAGGAATAATTTAATCCTGATTTACCGCGTGTGTTTTTACCCAGAATGCCTCAGGGTGAGCGAGGGGAAGCTCAGCTGATGTGCTGAGAGCACTTCATACACATCTCGTATTAACATATATCTCTATCGCACAACAGTTATTTTTGTCTCTCTCTGTAATGTGTGTGTGTGTGTGTGTGTGTATGTGGGGCATGTAGGATAACTAGGTCTGGATGTGTAAAACAGGGACAAGCCCCACTTCCCCAAGTCTGCTCTGATTCTGACTAAGCCATCAGATCCTCACCCACCTCTGTCTACACACACACACACACACACACACACACACACACACACACACACACACACACACACACACACACACACACACACACACACACACGCACTGACACAGACACAGACACACACACACACACACACTCAAACACACACACACACACACACACACACACACACACACACACACGTTTGTTTTTGTGACATATGGGGACATTCCATAGGTGTAATGTTTTTATACTGTACAAACCGTATTTTCTATCCCCTTACACTGCCCCTAAACCTACCCATCACACACACACACACACACACACACACACACACACACACACACACACACACACACACACACACACACACACACACACACTTTTCAATCCTCAAATAAAGATTCAAACGGTTATGAATCAGTGAATTGATTCATGATTCGGATCGCTTGTCGAACTGCACAGATCAGGTCTGACTGGTGTGTGTGTGTGTGTGTGTGTGTCTCGAACTTGCTTGTCAAACTGCTGAAGTCACGTGACATTGGTGATCCGAATCATGAATCAATTCGCTGAATCATAACCGTTTGAATCTTTATCTGAGGATTGAACACAAACGCGGAAGAGAAGCCAATGCTGAATAAAGTCGTAGTTTTTGTTATTTTTGGACCCAAATGTATTTTGGATGCTTCAAGAGACTCTAATTAACCCACTGATGTCTCATATGGACTACTGTGATGATGTTTTTATTCCCTTTCTGGACATGGACAGTATAGTGTGCATACACTTGCATACGCTCTCGGACTAAATATAAAATATCTTAAACTGTGTGTGAAGATGAACGGAGGTCTTACGGGTGTGGAGCGACATTAGGGAGAGGAGTTAATGACAGACAGTTCATTATTTGGCTGAATTAACCCTTTAAGGGCACTATATATGGCCAGCAGCCATATCACCCTGTAGCCCAAGACTGGTTTCCCACTGAAGCTAAGCAGGGATGAGCCTGGTCAGTACCTGGATGGGAGACCAACTGGGAAAACCAGGAGCTGCTGGTAGAGGTGTTAGTGAGGCCAGCAGGGGGCGCTCACCCTGTGGTCTGTGTGTGTCCTAACGCCCCAGTATAGTGATGGGGACACGATACTGACAAAGAGCACCATCTTTCGGATGAGACGTTAAACCGAGGTCCTGACTCTCTGTGGTCGTTAAAAATCCCATGGCACTTCTCGTAAAAGAGTAGGGGTGTAACCCCGGTGTCCTGGCCAAATTTCCTTGATTGGCCCTTACCAACCATGGCCTCCTAATAATCCCCATCCACTGAATTGGCTCTATCACCCTCTCTCCTCTCCACCTATCGCTGGTGTGTGTGAGCGCACTGGCGCCGTTGTACTGTGGCTGCCGTCGCATCATCCAAGTGGAGCTGCACACTGGTGGAGGATGAGGAGAGACCCCTGACAGGAGTGTGAAGCGCTTTGGGTGTGCAGTTGTACATATGAAAGCACTATATAAATGCCTCATTCATTCATTCATTCATTCATTCATAAGCCTTTTAAAAATCTAACTCTATATAACATCAAACTGCTAAAACGGAGGAACATTTAAAAGGTCCATTAAAAATGATATGTTCAGTGAGGAGGCGTTTCTCAATGTCAAGGAAGGATCCTCGGAAGCCAGAATTCCAAGGATGCCACGTCATCGACATCCGACGAAGGACTGTTCCAATGTCGAGGATCCTCGGAATTCAACCAAGGACTGAGTCCTTCGTTCGAAAAATATGTCATATACAGAAAAGGATGCATATGAGTAGACTTCGCGCACTTCGCGTTCTCAAATCACCCACAATCCTATGCGCGCAGCTTCGCTATCTTCAGACATTCGCGGACTCGGAGCGTGAACGGGGCAAATATGCTTGTATCGGAGTTTGTAGATGGGAAGGACGGAGACGGGAACCGGCGAACGTTCAACAACTTTATAATAAATAGTAAACAAAACGAAAGTAACGTGGGGAAAACCCTCACGGGCGACTGCCCGCACACACATAATAAACCATAAACAAACCATAACATAAACTCCAGGCCTGTCCTCTCTCGTCTTCCACGCCCCACCATTTATACTCCAATCACTTTGCCGTGAGCCGAGACCGGTGTGGCGGCGATCAGCTGCCGCTCATCATCACTCCATCGGCCCGCTCTCACGGTCCCTCACCTCGCTGATTGCCACAATGCTTTTATTTACGTTACCAAACATTTGTTATAACCGTAGTAAATATACGTAAAGTTTAACGTTTAAATGCCGGTACAAATTACTACTGTATTGTTATAAAAATATATCCAAATAACGTTACACATAATGTTATTGATGGCCAACGGACCTTTTCACTGACGTAATGACGCAATGACGTGCACTTGCTAGCCTGTTCCATTAACGTGTTCTCCGAATGCTAAAGAGGAGCCTCGCCTAGCCTCTGAAGGAAGTGACTTGGAAGGATCAGTCCTTCCAAGGAAGCATCCTTGACATTGAGAAACACCTAGGGAGTGTGTTAATCGCCGTGACAACACCGGTAATACCGGTATCACAATGACAATAGGTATAAATATATCTGCAAGCAGCCATTATCGGCGCCAAGCGCAAAAACAAGACAAGCCAACATGGCTGGGAGTGTCAGATCAACTGCAAAAATCAGCAATCAAACACTTTAGGATGATTTTAGGCTGACAAATGCATTGTAGTCTTTAGGGTTGGGTACCGGAACCCGGTGCTAATATGGCACCTGTTCCTATATAACCGGTCTATACCGCAAGATGCCGGTCATTCCGGTGCCACTTAAAGGCCCACTGAAATCAAAACTGAAGTTTTTTTTAGCTTTTAGTATGACTATGTTAGCCTTAGGGTGCTGTCACACCTACCTTGTTTGGTCCAGATTTTCCACTCCAGTTCATTAAAGCTTATTTATTAAATTCAGGCAAATGATGAAACATTTATTAAAATGAAGATACAATTTATACAAAGCTTTCTACAACACAAACCTTAATGAAGTAAGTTCTGACCCGATGTCTTTGACATATATTGCACATCTGTGCGCGTTTCATAAGCAATAAAGCCTAGATTAAATAGAAAATAACATTATAATATTTAAACATAACTATAAAACAAAATACATTGTTTGGCTAAAAAAGTAGCCTAGTCTTCTCCTCCTTTCCTATCTGCGCTGATAAAATATTCGCAGAACGAGGACGTTCATTTGGTGGGTTTGCCTCGAGTATAGTTGGTGCTGTAGATAGTAAAGCCATAATGTGTATATATATTTTATTTGTAAATCTTTCAAAGCATTAATAGAATGTATTGTACATTTACAGTTGTACATTTTTCTTTCCTTTTCCCCCACAGTAGCCCTTCCCGACAAAGTACTTAACATACACAAAATATTAAAACAACAACAATAACAATAAAAAAGACAACTATAAATAAGTCAATAAAAATAATATATTCAGTTATAATTAGCAAACATCAGAGGAATGATAATAATAATAAAAAAAATAAAGAAAGCAACAACAACAACAAAAATATATATATAATAAAATAAAAAAAAAAGATTACAATTAAATAAACATTGTTTTACATAATTATAAAACAAAAAGATAAGTCTGAACTAATCCGTTTTCACAAAACCAGTTACAATAATCAATTCAGTGGGAGAGTTTTCATCTTCTCAAAATATGTAATCATGGGTTGCCAAATGTTATAAACGTTTTGGACCGATCCTTTCATTAGGTATTTAATTTTCTCTAATTTTAAATATGACATCAGGTCACATGTCCACATTGAGGTTTTAGGTGGGTTTGCTGACTTCCACTCTAATACTATTCTTCTCCTAGCTAGTAAGGTGGCAAAAGCAATAACATTTTTTACTTTATTTGTTGATGTTTCTCTATGTTCTGGTACTCCAAAAATAGCTAATTCAACACTAGGTTTTATATCCAAGTTAAAGGCATCATTTAGTGTTTTGAATATATATGAAACCTATGAAAACATAAAACATATGAAGAATCTGCCTTGCCACCTTTGCATCGATCCCATAAATCATCTACATTGGGGTAGATTTTGGAAAGTGTATGTTTTGTGTAGTAGGCACGATGGAGGACTTTGAGTTGTATAAGACTGAGGCGTGCGCAAGATGTTGACTTATTTACTCTAATCAGAGCCTCATCCTAAAATTCGTCAGGTGTAATGCCATACTATTAAGAGTATTGGCAACGATGTGCGTCTGTTCATTCATTCTTTTCAAAGTTACGCTGAATTGACAGCACACTGACGTCAGACGCACATCCGCTAACAAACCAATCAGTGTTCAGATGCAGCCCACATAGATGATGACGACAGGACGCCAGTGCAAGTGTAAAGTTCTTTAGTGCGCTCGCATAACTGCAATGTGAAAGCAAGCCAAAACTAACCAAACGGATACAATATATCAAAACACGAACTTTGGTTCGGACCTTGGTGTGGACTTTCAGGTGTGAAAACGCCTTTAAAGTTGTGGTGTGTTCTAAAACAATGACAAACTTTGCATTTAGGAGATATAAGCATTCAAAACTTCCGTTTAAACGAATCTCAGGTTTTGAAGACATCATCGCAGACCTCTTCTGTCCAATCAAATGCTCTCTAGAATCTGAAGCCCCGCCCCCTCAACTGCTGAAGCTGCGGCAATAACAATCCTTTCAGACCGTTATAATTTGACTGTTTTTTATTTATATCAGATACACACATATGGCTGTAAGAATTTGACCAAAAATAAAAACCTCGATTAAAGGTAGGGTAGGTAGGAATTGGTTAAAAAACTTTTTTTTCCAAACTTGTTTAAACTTTCTTTATATATCAATACATAATTAAAATGTAAGTACTCTGAAAAAGAAAGTATAAAAATTGAGTGTCTGTAGACCTCTCACGACTGTTTTAAAGACAGCTCATTATTGCCATTCACTCCACCTTCTCCCTTCTGGGCTCTTTCCAAAGCCACGCCCCCAAAACACATGAACACCTCACCGACCAATCAGCTGGACCAAACACATAACTGTGTTTTGCATGTAAGAGTCTCCATGATGAAAGCATTGTTGATTAGCAGTAGCTAACGCTAACTTAGCTCTAAAACACTGGATGCGGTGTACTAGCTTTACACATGCATTCTGTTATCTAAAGTTAAATTTTGCGCAATTCAACACGACCGCGATCAACTTGAGCTAAGCATATTGAGTATTTACCATCTCTACTAATGGCTAATATAAGTGTATAACATTGTAACTTTATGCTCATTAATGTTATGTTAGCCAAATTAGGCAGCGTCATGTGCTAGTGATACACGCTTCATGAAAACATAAACCAAAGAAATGTATAATCAAAATGAAAGATGACCTGTCCAGCAGAAATACAGCAGCAATGAGGCGTTTATCAGGTCCCTCAGTTCTCGACATCGCAGATATTTACTCGCGTTTGATTTCTTTGTTTATCCGAAGACTTTCTGTGCATTGCCTTTTCTCGTACTGTCTTCCTCTTTTGCATTGTTTGCCTTCGCTGACTGTAAAACCCGGCACTAGGGGTGGGCGATATCTCGATATTTAAAATATATCGAGATATTTTTTCAACTCGATATGGATTTGGACATATCGTATATATCGATATATTGTTTATATTTAATTCTGATTCCGCCACTTTGCTTGTTTGCCTTCCCTGTGCTGTGCTCGCTCCCGCTCGCGCGCCTCCCGCCTCGTGCTTTTGTTCCCCCTCCCCTCGCGTGTCGTCTCATTGAACACGGCTGCTTCCGCAACCAGGTGAGGATTAGTTATCATGTTGACAAGCGCGCGCGTTGTTCAGGACTCAGTTTAGAGACCATGTTTTCCTTCTAACACAACTGCTTGCTAAAATTCATAAAGGAATATTAATGTTCATCCTAGTTCAAATCGCAAGTTTCACCCACAGTCAGGTGACTGACACTATTGGTGCGAGACGCACTCTCAGGGTGCTTTCACATCTCTAGTTCGGTTCATTTGGTCCGAACCAAGGGCAAACAATTATACATTGTTGCATTTTTCAGATTTTTTGGTTCCTTTTCACACCACACTGATTGCTTTGGTCCGAACCAGTTGAAACGAACCAAAACGCAGGCACGTGACAACATCAACATCACTCATTGGCCATGGCGTATTTCCTAAACTGCTTTTCGATTGGTCAGAATTTACATGTGGGAAAATTCCAACAGGAGAGGCAAAGCCAGCAAACTATAATAACACTATGGAGAGACGACTGCGCGGGCTAGTTTTGTCCCTGGCCGTAATCTACTACACTGTGTGTGTTTACCACAGTATGCAAACAATACATTTCTATAATGAAGCGCGGATGCGACGTGAAAACAACGCTCTAATGCACTGCAGACGGCGAGCGCGCATCGCTCGTCACTTCAAGAGGAGGCGTGCATTAATTATTAACTCTTGACATGCTCATCTTCCGAAAATATTGCCAACGATCTATCAGGTAATAATGTCATGCACACAATGTCAGCGCAGCTAACTACGGCAGCTGGTTCAGTCCAAAAATGATCAGTACTTTTGCAGTTGGTTCTGTTCGAGGTCGGATCACGTTCTCACCACAAACAAACCGCTCCAGAGTTCGTTTGAAATCGTACCGAGACCAGCTCTTCAAGGAGGTCTCGGTCCGCTTGTTTGGTCCGCTTTTGGTGCGCACCCGAGTGCGATTGCTGCTTTCAGACCTGACCAAACGAACCGCACCAAAGAGGGAAACGAACTCTAGTACGATTCAACCGAACTAAAAGAGGCAGGTGTGAAAGCACCCTCAGTCGCAATCATGCCAGTTTATGATTTGTGTCTAACTGATCGCATGGTTTTCGGTTAAAATGTCAAAATGATCGCATATCATTTGAAAACATTTAAAAAGTATTGCAATATCATAACTATTATTATTTTGTCAGCTTTATCACGGGATTATGATGAATAGGTCTATTCATGTTTTAACCAAGAGGGAAAAACGCGACATCCCGGGTGTCCTGAGACACGCGGTGCTCTTCTGTAAGTTGTACTGTATCATATTATCATGCAGCCTACCTTCTGACATTCATATTTCGTTCTGTAACTGGAAAAGAAGTGAAATTCAGCTCATGTGTAGCCTACATGATCCGCATGATGAGTTTGAATTTTGTCAAACTCATGACAAACATCAGTGTTTGAATTTTGATACAAATTTAACAGGAAGTGGTGTTATGACAAAATCAGTTTATTATATCTCAGTCATGCCCCCATCTTACTGCAAAATGCTTACTGTTTACTTTAAGTGTAAAAAAGGGAGTCTTTGATTCATCTTTTTAAAAAGCATGAAATAAATGAAAAGGCAATATTATTTATTTTCTTTTACAGTTAAATTATTATTATTTATGTAATCAGGGAGTTTTTTCAAATGTCGCAAAAGCACTTTGTTCCTACATGAACTGATTACCTCTTTGCAATTTGTGGTATTTGGCATATTTGTTTTTGCTGTAGTTTTTAGGGGGTTATTTTTCCTGTGAAGATATCGAGATATATTTTTTGCACCATATCGCACAGCCCTACCAGGCATTGTGAAGTTTGAATGCTCTTTCTCTGCCATTATTTTGCTGAGGTTTCTTGCCTCTTGAACTGCTTGAATCAAACGAGCGCGCGCATGTGGGCGGGTCTTGTAGTGAAAGCAGTGGTCGCCATGGTAGCGAGAGAGAGTGACAGTCGCCCAAGCCAATCATTTGTTTCGTCCCGAACGAAAATAATGAGCGGTGTTTATTGCAGATTAAAAAGTCTAGAGTCACTCGGTTTTTACACTCTCCTTTTCAGAGTACTTACATTTTAATTATGTATTGACATATAAAGAAAGTTTAAACAAATTTGGACAAAAGTGTTTTAGATCAGTCCGTCCTACCCTACCTTTAATTGAACATTTTACCTTGATTACGATCATTTCGCTTTTTTTTTCCTTTTCTTTTTTTCCTTTGCCCTCATAAGGTTTTTGAATAAGTTCCTGAGAAGGTTTTGACTGTAAATATTTTAAAGGTGGAATTTTTTTTCCTAATACATTTCACTTCATGTGTAAATCCACTTTTGTGGTTTTGTTTCATTAATACAGTGTGTACTTTTTTTCTTGATTTACCCCGAAAGAATGGAAGTGAAAAGTGACAACATGCCCCATAGGTGGTGTAACATGAGCAAATGATAAATAATAATAAAAAATACATTCAATAAAATATAATATACTATTTAAAATAAAATAATGGCATTTTTTTTATAATGAAAAATACACCAATTTTTGATTTTGACTAAAAACACATCGCTAATACAGCTATACAGCATAGTTAAAAACTGAATAATAATGAATCATTTCTGTACATTAACCCTCAGTCCTTATTTACTCTTTTCTCGTGGTTTCTCAAAAGAAATCATAAACATATAGAATATAATATAGTTATACACTGTAAAACATTATTTAGAAAAAAGTTACCTGGTTGCCTTAAAATTCAGAGTTCATTGACAGTAAAATTGAGCTAATACAATTAACATTTTTTGAGATTCAAAAACTTTTATTAAAATGTTTTTAAAAGATTTTGTAAGCATATGAAGTGAAACATGCCAAATTGAAAATGATTTATCAAATTTTTTATGTGGTTCAGATACAATAATATTTTGAGTTTCTATTTATTAAACAAATTTCCTTCATTGTATCAACTCAAATTTTTAATTTCAATAAACTCTAAATTTTAAGGCCACCAGGTTACTTACTTTTTAAAGTTAAACCAACAAAAAACAACTTTTTTACAGTGTATAAATGGCTTATTAAAACCCAATAACAGATTTTATTCTCCTTTCTAACAAATCCACAGATGCAAATAACGAACATTACAAAAGAATATGACAAACCCTAGTAACTTAAGGGCAGCATTTATATATAAAGGAAGAACTGAATAAAGTGCTCAGTTTAAGAACTTTTTTTTAAACATCAGCTTGAGATTACCTTTTCCTTTTTGTTAACTCAATTTATTTTCTGAACACTCTCAGCCAGTTGCATAAGAAACAGATTATCGACTCGATAAACATTTCCCCCTCTTCTTTTACTTTGATAAACAGTAATGCTGTCTTGAGGTAGACATTAGGAGACAGACAAGCGAATCCTCCTTTGTTTAAAGATTTTCTGCGAGAAACATCAGCCTGTCATTTAGGGTTGAGTTTTCAATTAATCGTTTTTTAAAATCTGGTTTGATTCAGAATCGATTCTCAAAGGCTACGAATCGTTTTTTTCCCCATATTTATTTCCGCTAGGGCTGGACGATATGGCCAAAATTCATATCTTGATATTTTTCTTAATTTCGGTCGATACGATATAATTCCGATATCGATATGAACTATATAAAAGCTTTAGAAAAAACTACCAAGAACTGCCACAAAGGATGTCTGTACCTTCAAACTTCTGAAAAAAGTATTTGCCAAGTCTATGAATAGTCCTCCTATAAAACTATATAATTTTTTAGAAATAAAACCAGTACAAATAAATTAATGTTCACCTTTTATTTGTATTTAGCCTTTATATGAAAAAGAAATGTGAAATCAACATCAAATAAACATAAGACTCTCACTTTATTAATATTAATATCTTTAAGTTTAAACTATAATATAGGCTGATTATATTATTCTTAATATAGATTAAACAAAAGTGCTTCAGCCAGGATTCAGCCTGACTCAGAATATTCTAGCGGATGGATCTGCTTCAGATGGTGGATCTGCTTCAGATGGTGGATCTGCTTCAGATGGTGGATCTGCTTCAGATGGTGGATCTGCTTCAGATGGTGGATCTGCTTCAGATGGTGGATCTGCTTCAGATGGTGGATCTGCTTCAGATGGTGGATCTGCTTCAGACTTCAGATGGTGGATCTGCTTCAGATGGTGGATCTGCTTCAGATGGTGGATCTGCTTCAGGTGGTGGATCTGCTTCAGATGGTGGATCTGCTTCAGATGGTGAATCTGCTTCAGATGGTGGATCTGCTTCAGATGGTGGATCTGCTTCAGATGGTGGATCTGCTTCAGATGGTGGATCTGCTTCAGATGGTGGATCTGCTTCAGACTTCAGATGGTGGATCTGCTTCAGATGGTGGATCTGCTTCAGATGGTGGATCTGCTTCAGGTGGTGGATCTGCTTCAGATGGTGGATCTGCTTCAGATGGTGAATCTGCTTCAGATGGTGGATCTGCTTCAGATGGTGGATCTGCTTCAGATGGTGGATCTGCTTCAGATGGTGGATCTGCTTCAGATGGTGGATCTGCTTCAGATGGTGGATCTGCTTCAGATGGTGGATCTGCTTCAGATGGTGAATCTGCTTCAGATGGTGGATCTGCTTCAGATGGTGGATCTGCTTCAGATGGTGGATCTGCTTCAGATGGTGGATCTGCTTCAGATGGTGGATCTGCTTCAGACTTCAGATGGTGGATCTGCTTCAGATGGTGGATCTGCTTCAGATGGTGGATCTGCTTCAGGTGGTGGATCTGCTTCAGATGGTGGATCTGCTTCAGATGGTGAATCTGCTTCAGATGGTGGATCTGCTTCAGATGGTGGATCTGCTTCAGATGGTGGATCTGCTTCAGATGGTGGATCTGCTTCAGATGGTGGATCTGCTTCAGATGGTGGATCTGCTTCAGACTTCAGATGGTGGATCTGCTTCAGATGGTGGATCTGCTTCAGATGGTGGATCTGCTTCAGATGGTGGATTTGCTTCAGATGGTGGATCTGCTTCAGGTGGTGGATCTGCTTCAGATGGTGGATCTGCTTCAGATGGTGGATCTGCTTCAGATGGTGGATCTGCTTCAGATGGTGGATCTGCTTCAGATGGTGGATCTGCTTCAGATGGTGGATCTGCTTCAGATGGTGGATCTGCTTCAGATGGTGGATCTGCTTCAGATGGTGGATCTGCTTCAGACTTCAGATGGTGGATCTGCTTCAGATGGTGGATCTGCTTCAGATGGTGGATCTGCTTCAGATGGTGGATCTGCTTCAGATGGTGGATCTGCTTCAGGTGGTGGATCTGCTTCAGATGGTGGATCTGCTTCAGATGGTGGAACTGCTTCAGATGGTGGATCTGCTTCAGATGGTGGATCTGCTTCAGATGGTGGATCTGCTTCAGGTGGTGGATCTGCTTCAGATGGTGGATCTGCTTCAGATGGTGGATCTGCTTCAGATGGTGGATCTGCTTCAGATGGTGGATCTGCTTCAGGTGGTGGATCTGCTTCAGATGGTAGATCTGCTTCAGATGGTGGATCTGCTTCAGATGGTGGATCTGCTTCAGGTGGTGGATCTGCTTCAGGTGGTGGATCTGCTTCAGGTGGTGGATCTGCTTCAGGTGGTGGATCTGCTTCAGGTGGTGGATCTGCTTCAGATGGTGGATCTGCTTCAGATGGTGGATCTGCTTCAGATGGTGGATCTTCTTCAGATGGTGGATCTGCTTCAGGTGGTGGATCTGCTTCAGATGGTGGATCTGCTTCAGATGGTGGATCTGCTTCAGATGGTGGATCTGCTTCACAGCGTACAGTGCTCCTATGCCGCAGACGCAGTTTATTGAGCATTTTCTTTTAAGTTTTAAATTTCAGTGAAGAACAATTCATAGCGCTCTATTTTCCATTTATGCAAAACTATAGCATATATTTAATGCTGCATTTATTTAATTAAAAATGCAGTAAAAAACGTAATACAGTGAAATATTATTCGGATCTACATCATCTGTTCACTACGTGAATATATAGTAAAGTGTCCTTTATTTCTGTGATCAAAGCTGAATTTATCATCATTACTCCTCTTCAGTGTCACTCATCATTCTCATATTAGGATTTGATGCTCAACAAACATTTATGATTATTATCAGTGTTGAAAACAGTTTTGTTGCTCATGATGCTCCTTCATTGCTTTCATATGTTGTCGCATTCGTCTGACTGTCGTCGTCACCTTTCAGCTCATAACTGCAGCTCCAGCGCGACATTAAGTTTCTACGAATGCGCTTTTGGACTTTCTGTGAGAGCGCCCTCCTCATATTTAGATACGAATAAAATGACAGGTCATGCATAGATTATTTTTTGTCTCTGAAATTAAATCTTGATGTATTCACGTTGGCTTCTATGTATACACTTGCTTGGGACCTCAAGAAGCGCGCAATCAACCGAGGTTAGAGAAAGCGGTCTTTAGCGTCTCTGTTAACTTGCCCGCCCTCGCTCCAGGTAACGCCGTTTGGAATCCCGCTCGGAGCGGGTCGACTAGGACCGGTGAGACCCAGTAAAAGTGCGGGGGATGAAAATACACTTTATTAAAAGTGCGGGGGACACGCCGAACCACTTCCACCCCACTGAATTAACGTTAGTCTTTCTTCTCTTATCAACTATTTCTTTCTCCTTACTTGTGGAAGTTCGTTCAGTCACATTTGTGTCAGGGAAACTCTTTTTTTGTAGCTAAAACTTGCCGCGTTGGATCTATCAGCCTACTACTGCTGAGCACTGACTGCGTTTCTGTGGTGTACGTCATCGCGCAAGTAGCCAATCATGTTCTGCTCTCTCTAACGGCTGCGCCCAGAATTATTAGGCAAATGAGTATTTTGACCACATCATCCTCGTTATGCATGTTGTCTTACTCCAAGCTGTATAGGCTGGAAAGCCTACTACCAATTAAGCATATTAGGTGATGTGCATCTCTGTAATGAGAAGGGGTGTGGTCTAATGACATCAACACCCTATATCAGGTGTGCATAATTATTAGGCAACTTCCTTTCCTTTGGCAAAATGGGTCAAAAGAAGGACTTGAAAGGCTCAGAAAAGTCAAAAATAGTGAGATATATTGCAGAGGGATGCAGCAGTCTTAAAATAGCCAAGCTTCTGAAGCGTGATCATCGAACAATCAAGCGTTTCATTCAAAATAGTCAACAGGGTCGCAAGAAGCGTGTGGAAAAACCAAGGCGCAAAATAACTGCCCGTGAACTGAGAAAAGTCAAGCGTGCAGCTGCCAAGATGCCACTTGCCACCAGTTTGGCCATATTTCAGAGCTTCAACATCACTGGAGTGCCCAAAAGCACAAGGTGTGCAATACTCAGAGACATGGCCAAGGTAAGAAAGGCAGAAAGTCGACCACCACTGAACAAGACACACAAGCTGAAACGTCAAGACTGGGCCAAGAAATATCTCAAGACTGATTTTTCTAAGGTTTTATGGACTGATGAAATGAGAGTGAGTCTTGATGGGCCAGATGGATGGGCCCGTGGCTGGATTGGTAAAGGGCAGAGAGCTCCAGTCCGACTCAGACGCCAGCAAGGTGGAGGTGGAGTACTGGTTTGGGCTGGTATCATCAAAGATGAGCTTATGGGGCCTTTTCGGGTTGAGGATGGAGTCAAGCTCAACTCCCAGTCCTACTGCCAGTTTCTGGAAGACACCTTCTTCAAGCAGTGGTACAGGAAGAAGTCTGCATCCTTCAAGAAAAACATGATTTTCATGCAGGACAATGCTCCATCACACGCGTCCAAGTACTCCACAGCGTGGCTGGCAAGAAAGGGTATAAAAGAAGAAAATCTAATGATATGGCCTCCTTGTTCACCTGACCTGAACCCCATTGAGAACCTGTGGTCCATCATCAAATGTGCGATTTAACAGGAGGGAAAACAGTCCACCTCTCTGAACAGTGTCTGGGAGGCTGTGGTTGCTGCTGCACGCAATGTTGATGGTGAACAGATCAAAACACTGACAGAATCCATGGATGGCAGGCTTTTGAGTGTCCTTGCAAAGAAAGGTGGCTATATTGGTCACTGATTTGTTTTTGTTTGGTTTTTGAATGTCAGAAATGTATATTTGTGAATGTTGAGATGTTATATTGGTTTCACTGGTAAAACTAAATAATTGAAATGGGTATAAATTTGTTTTTTGTTAAGTTGCCTAATAATTATGCACAGTAAAAGTCACCTATAGTATGCAAGGATCCTATTTGTGGACTTCAGTTCGGCCTTTAATACCATCATGCCTGATCTCCTCACAGCCAAACTGACCCAGCTCTCCATACCATCCTCAATCTGTCAATGGATCTCTAGCTTCCTGACAGACCGGCAGCAGCGAGTGAGACTGGGTAAACTCACATCCAGCACTCACTTCCTTCGTCAGCTGAGGAAGTTCAACCTGCCACAGGACCTGCTGATTCAGTTCTACTCAGCCTTCATTGAGTCGGTTATATGCACCTCCATCACTGTCTGGTTTGGTTCAGCTACCAAATCAGACATCAGGAGACTGCAACGTACCATCCGGACTGCAGAGAGGATTATTGGTGCCAAACTGCCAACCCTCCAGGACCTGTACTCTTCCACACACACACACACACACACACACACACGCACACACACACACACACACACACGCACCTGCCAACCCTCCAGGACCTGTACTCTTCCAGAGTGAGGAAGAGAGCGGGTAAAATCATCACAGACTCCACTCACCCCGGACACCTCCTGTTTGAACTGTTACCGTCAGGACGGCGACTCCGATCACGGGCCACTAGAACATCTAGGCATAGGAACAGTTTCTTCCCACAGGCCATTTCCCTCTTGAACAGTTAACCCCCCCCCCCCCCCCCAGGCAAATGCCTGTAAGTGCAATTATTCCCACTTTTTAGTGCAATATCTCCTAAACTCAGGTGATTACTTATATTACTTATATTATTTATTATTTATATTTATTCATACCACCCAAATACTGTAAATGCTCATAATCTATGTCTTCTGACTAAACTTAACCGTAACCTTATACTGTTCATATTTTTCTTCATATTTTTATTCTTAGAATTTTTTATTACCGTGTTGTATTGTATTGTTTATGTGCACTGGAAGCTTCAGCACCAAAAAAAAATCCTTGTGTGTGAAAGCACACTTGGCAATAAAGCCCTTTCTGATTCTGATTCTGATTCTGACCTGCACACACAGATATACCCCTAAAATAGCTCAAACTAAAAACTAAAACTTCCAAAAATATTCAGCTTTGATATTAATAAGTTTTTGTGTTCATTGAGAACATGGTTGTTGTTCAATAATGAAATTAATCCTCAAAAATACAACTTGCCTAATAATTCTGCACTCCCTGTATGAGGACACAAATGTATTTATCGAAATATCGGAAATGTGTTTAAAATCATATCCCCATTATTGAAAAAAAATTATATTGCGATATATATTGATATTGAATTATTGTCCAGCCCTAATTTCTGCTAACACTGAACATAAGATCAACGTAAATCTAATTACTAGTCTTCTCCACTAGATGTCACCCATAGGGATGCGCGGTATACCGCTACTGGAAAAATACCGGTATATATTTTATTTAAAACGGTACGATATCATGTTTTTGCAAATTCGTGTCGCGGCTGATGTGAATGGTTTTGATGCGAAATATTCGTTTATTCGTTTTGCTTTTTCGTTACGCGTCCGGTGTGAAAGGGCCTTAAGAGTGTAGAATAGCAAAAAAACGGACCGAACCGAAAACCGTGGTAAAAACCGAAGTGTGTGTTGAGTAGCCGTGGACGAACTGTATTTTTGCATCCCACGTTTTCCGTAAATCTCAGGGATCCTGTTGTCCGTAAGTCGAGTAACTTCAAGAGCATTTGGAGCGAAGCTCAGGCGGGATCGCAGGAAATGAGCCTAACCGCATCCCATCCTGCCATTAGTGTGTGTGTGTGTGTGTGTGTGTGTGTGTGTGTGTGTGTGTGTGTGAGGCCGCGTTTGCTCTGGGTGAAGTGCCTGGATGTGGTCAGGTGTGTGTGTGTGTGTTTGAGACCGCGTTTGCTCTGGGTGAAGTGCCTGGATGTGGTCAGGTGTGTGTGTGTGTGTGTGTGTGTGTTTGAGACCGCGTTTGCTCTGGGTGAAGTGCCTGGATGTGGTCAGGTGTGTGTGTGTGTGTGTGTGTGTGTGTGTGTGTTAAAGCTCCATTAACGGCCTCAGTGCTCTTGTTCTGTATTGATCTGAAGGCATTAGAGGAGGACAAGGGTTTTCTTGAGAGCCGCTCGTGTGGTTGGAGTAATGCAGTGTGTGTGTGTGTGTGTGTGTGTGTGTGTGTGTGTCAGTCAGTCAATCAAGCATGCATTCTGTAGTTGCAAATGGCTTTTGACATCAGTAAAAATGACCATCAATTAGCCTTTTAAAGCAAAAACTGCGTCTACAGTAAAGCTCTTGCACACAGCACACACACACTTGCGTGCACATGCACACACACACACACACACACACACACACACACACACACACACACACACACACACACACACACACACACACACATTATATACACTCACCTAAAGGATTATTAGGAACACCTGTTCAATTTCTCATTAATGCAATTATCTAATCAGCCAATCACATGGCAGTTCTTCAGTGCATTTAGGGGTGTGGTCCTGGTCAAGACAATCTCCTGAACTCCAAACTGAATGTCAGAATGGGAAAGAAAGGTGATTTAAACCGTTTTGAGCGTGGCATGGTTGTTGGTGCCAGACGGGCCGGTCTGAGTATTTCACAATCTGCTCAGTTACTGGGATTTACACACACAACCATTTCTAGGGTTTACAGAGAATGGTGTGAAAAGGGAAGAACATCCAGTCTGCAGCAGTCCTGTGGGAGAAAATGCCTTGTTGATGCTCGAGGTCAGAGGAGAATGGGCCGACTGATTCAAGCTGATAGAAGAGCAACTTTGACTGAAATAACCACTCGTTACAACCGAGGTATGCAGCAAAGCATTTGTGAAGCCACAACACACACAACCTTGAGGCGGATGGGCTACAACAGCAGAAGACCCCACCGGGTACCACTCATCTCCACTACAAACAGGAAAAAGAGGCGACAATCTGCACAAGCTCACCAAAATTGGACAGTTGAAGACTTGAAAAATGTTGCCTGGTCTGATGAGTCTCGATTTCTGTTGAGACATTCAGATGGTAGAGTCAGAATTTGGCGTAAACAGAATGAGAACATGGATCCATCATGCCTTGTTACCACTGTGCAGGCTGGTGGTGGTGGTGTAATGGTGTGGGGGATGTTTTCTTGGCACACTTTAGGCCCCTTAGTGCCAATTGGGCATCGTTTAAATGCCACGGCCTACCTGAGCATTGTTTCTGACCATGTCCATCCCGTTATGACCACCATGTGCCCATCCTCTGATGGCTACTTCCAGCAGGATAAGGCACCATGTTAGCCTAGAAATCTAGATGCACCCTAGCGGCAGCAAATCTAATTTGCCGCGAGTGTCGTCTAGCAATTCTCAATTCACTTCTGAGCTGTAAACGGCAAACTCTTGTCGGGCCAATCACATCGTGTATAGAGTCGGCGGGCGGGGCCATAATGACGACGGCAGAGTTGCGTTTGCGTGCTTCTAGTAAACACAGAAACTGGCGAATGGCGGTCATTCCAATCAGCTTTGACCACGACTTGGAGTTAAGCTTTTCTCTGAGAAAATAACAAAGAACGGCACTGAAGTCATTCTTAAGAAGGGAAGATGTGTTCAGAGTTTTGCCGACTGGATACGTTAAATGTTTAATCTATCAACGAGCTCTGCTTCACCTTCATTGCTATCGTTGGTTGTAGCGATATCCAGTTGCGTGCACGCCGTGCAGAGGGAGTTTGAAAGACAACTCTTTATCCCACCCCTCAAAATGAGCCCTGTCAATGGTGAGTTTCCATACCAAACATCTTGATGTGGGTCACAAAGCTCGAATCATTTCAAATTGGGTTCTTGAACATGACAATGAGTTGACTGAACTAAAATGGCCGCCACAGTCCCCAGATCTCAACCCAATAGAGCATCTTTGGGATGTGGTGGAACGGGAGCTTCGTGCCCTGAATGTGATGTTTATATATATATATACACACACACACACACACACACACACACACACACACACACACACACACACACACACACACACACACACACACACACACACACACACACACACGCACACACAGTACGAGACTTGATGTTCTTTTATAGTTAATGAGCAAACGCCACAATACTCATCAACTCATTTGCGTTTCTTCCAGTCAGGGAGGTAAATGTAAGTCCTATGAAATGTTTTATTTTTCCTAAATTCCTTATTTTTCTGGATTCCTCTTCCAGTTGTTTAATTACTGAATCAGATGGTGTGTCGGATTTACGCACACGCGTACACGCGCGCGCACACACACACACACACACACACCTGCCTATGAGTGTACAGGCCTGCGTTTATTCATACAAAATCTGCCAAATTCCACATTATACAGTAAATAATTTGACATCATCAAGCCCTAGTGATGTCATCACGTGTGTAACGTTAAGCTCGTGTGTTTTCTAAATGTGTTGTCATCCAGCGTAAGTCTCAGGAAACTCGAGCGCTATCTCTGCAAACACAATGGGCTGTGTCCCGCTCCACTGCAAACAGGAAGGAGAGAGAGAGAGAGAGAGAGAGAGAGAGAGAGAGAGAGAGAGAGAGAGAGAGAGAGAGAGAGAGAGAGAGAGAGAGAGAGAGAGAGAGAGAGAGAGTCAGAGAGAGAGAAAGAAAGAAAGAGAAAGAAGTCACACACATTTTTGTCATTTCTGCTTTTACACTAGAAGCATATTTGCAGAAACCTCCACCCAATAATTATTCATAACCGGCCGATTTTAAAGGATACAGTCACGCTTTTATCATCTGAGACAGACATGCTGCCGCTTAAAATAATGTGCATCGGGTCATGATCACATTGTTTTGATTGTTATTAAACGCTAATCTGTGGACTCGGCTCCAGTGAGCGATTCAACTGAAGAACCGCTCGACTGATTCAACACAATGACTCGTTGAGTCTTTTAGAAGTTGGTTCTTTTAAATGTAACATTTGAATGGTTTATTTATTCCTGAATTATATGGAGGAGCAAATTACTCAAAAATAAAAGATTCAAACATGATGTAAATAATGACTTGTACGTGTTCTGAGTGATCCGTTGAGCGAGCGATCCGTTGAGCGGGCGATCCGTTGAGCGGGCGATCCGTTGAGCGGGCGATCCGTTGAGCGGGCGATCCGTTGAGCGGGCGATCCGTTGAGCGGGCGATCCGTTGAGCGGGCGATCCGTTGAGCGGGCGATCCGTTGAGCGGGCGATCCGTTGAGCGGGGCGACTTAAAAGGGTTGCCAACTTTTAAGTTTAGGTTGTAGTGAGTTTTGAGGGCCGGGGGGGGGGGGTGATGCTTTTGATCTTGGTTCAGTATCAGTTTATATCTAGTATATATACTGTACATAATAATATGTTTGTTTTGGCACTAGTTTAAACATTTCTTGGGTCAAATTATATGTGCCGTTCCTTAATATTCACTTGTGAGTTGTGACTGCTTATATAAGTATCATTATTCATTAAAAAGATTAGGATGCAAGTTATTTAAGTTTTGAAATTTCACATTTAAAGAAATCTAGTGTTTGATCATCATATCTAAATATTTATTAGAATGCAAAGACTGCAATATATTTTTGAGCAACTAGATTAGATACATGTATATTTATTAAAGAGCCATAAGGCACCTAATGGCATTACAAATAAACATTAATATTTTTTAGCCACAAAATGACTCTAATTTGCCTCTTTGAATTGGAATTCTCTATTTTAATATTAATTACTACACTAATTGTAATATAAATTTTAGAAGAAATACAAATATTAGAAGAAAAATATTTTAAGTGGTCATTTATTGACAATAATTGTTGCACAAATAGTATTTAGTACCAAAAGATCTCCTCAAAATATTCAATAAATATAATTTAATGAGTATGAGTGTGACCTATTAGTAAGGAATACCTGAGGGCTAAATACAAGAATAACATTAATGTTAACAATGTTGAATCTCTATCACTCTCCATAATAAAACGATCCTGTAAATATGGCTGACTTAATAATCAATAAACACTAACACTATGCTGTACTGTTTACCAAAACTTGCAGCAAACATCTATATGGTGAAACTGTTGTGTATCCGCTTAAGCCATTTAAATTCATTGGCACGGCGCTAGAAGTATTGAGCGCTCATGGGCCACGTGACCAGCGCGCGCCGCAGGGAGACGAGAGCATGCAACTCCGCTTTTCAACGACTCTGGCTTTAACATTATGCCACATTAGCGCCAAAACGCTATTTATTGTTTGAATTTCATTAAAACACATTTAAAAAAATTAAAGCTTATAGCTTTGTTTAATATCAAAAGCAGGTTTGGCAATTTGGCGTGAGATTGTGTTGGGCGGAGTGAGAGCGTGAGACAGAGCCTGAAAGCGTGAGTATCACGCCAGATGCGTGAGAGTTGGCAACCCTCAAAAAAAAGAGTTTCGGAAACCACGATCAGCAGTGATTGGCGTCAAGACAACGCAATGACATCCTATAATTAAAAAAGCCACCTGGCAAAAAACCTGTCAAAGAAAAAAAAGAAGAATTTCTGGAACTTTATAAGGAAACGTCCAAACCAACATAAGTTAGATAAATTAAATGTGCACTGTTTTGATGAACATGATTCCCAATTATGTATTTTCACAATTTTATAATATTTGTACACATTTTTCGAGGTGAGAGAGAGAGAGAGAGAGAGAGACTTGACTTTTAACAATTCTTTAATTACAACTTTCCTTAAAACTTACATAATTCCATAAAACCTAAATAAAAATATGCATTACATAACACAAAAAAACAAACAAACAGAGAGAGAGAGAGAGAGAAAGAGAAAGAGACAGAGAAAGAGAAAGAGAAAGAAGTCACACACATTTTTGTCATTTCTGCTTTTACACTAGAAGCATATTTGCAGAAACCTCCACCCAATAATTATTCATAACCGGCCGATTTTAAAGGATACAGTCACGCTTTTATCATCTGAGACAGACATGCTGCCGCTTAAAATAATGTGCATCGGGTCATGATCACATTGTTTTGATTGTTATTAAACGCTAATCTGTGGACTCGGCTCCAGTGAGCGATTCAACTGAAGAACCGCTCGACTGATTCAACACAATGACTCGTTGAGTCTTTTAGAAGTTGGTTCTTTTAAATGTAACATTTGAATGGTTTATTTATTCCTGAATTATATGGAGGAGCAAATTACTCAAAAATAAAAGATTCAAACATGATGTAAATAATGACTTGTACGTGTTCTGAGTGATCCGTTGAGCGAGCGATCCGTTGAGCGAGCGATCCGTTGAGCGGGCGATCCGTTGAGCGGGCGATCCGTTGAGCGGGCGATCCGTTGAGCGGGCGATCCGTTGAGCGGGCGATCCGTTGAGCGAGCGATCCGTTGAGCGGGCGATCCGTTGAGCGGGCGATCCGTTGAGCGAGCGATCCGTTGAGCGGGCGACCCGTTGAGCGGGCGACCCGTTGAGCGGGCGATCCGTTGAGCGGGCGATCCGTTGAGCGAGCGATCCGTTGAGCGGGCGATCCGTTGAGCGAGCGATCCGTTGAGCGAGCGATCCGTTGAGCGAGCGATCCGTTGAGCGAGCGATCCGTTGAGCGGGCGATCCGTTGAGCGGGCGATCCGTTGAGCGGGCGATCCGTTGAGCGGGCGACTTAAAAGGGTTGCCAACTTTTAAGTTTAGGTTGTAGTGAGATATTTTGAGGGCCGGGGGGGGGGGGGGGGGGGTGATGCTTTTGATCTTGGTTCAGTATCAGTTTATATCTAGTATATATACTGTACATAATAATATGTTTGTTTTGGCACTAGTTTAAACATTTCTTGGGTCAAATTATATGTGCCGTTCCTTAATATTCACTTGTGAGTTGTGACTGCTTATATAAGTATCATTATTCATTAAAAAGATTAGGATGCAAGTTATTTAAGTTTTGAAATTTCACATTTAAAGAAATCTAGTGTTTGATCATCATATCTAAATATTTATTAGAATGCAAAGACTGCAATATATTTTTGAGCAACTAGATTAGATACATGTATATTTATTAAAGAGCCATAAGGCACCTAATGGCATTACAAATAAACATTAATATTTTTTAGCCACAAAATGACTCTAATTTGCCTCTTTGAATTGGAATTCTCTATTTTAATATTAATTACTACACTAATTGTAATATAAATTTTAGAAGAAATACAAATATTAGAAGAAAAATATTTTAAGTGGTCATTTATTGACAATAATTGTTGCACAAATAGTATTTAGTACCAAAAGATCTCCTCAAAATATTCAATAAATATAATTTAATGAGTATGAGTGTGACCTATTAGTAAGGAATACCTGAGGGCTAAATACAAGAATAACATTAATGTTAACAATGTTGAATCTCTATAACTCTCCATAATAAAACGATCCTGTAAATATGGCTGACTTAATAATCAATAAACACTAACACTATGCTGTACTGTTTACCAAAACTTGCAGCAAACATCTATATGGTGAAACTGTTGTGTATCCGCTTAAGCCATTTAAATTCATTGGCACGGCGCTAGAAGTATTGAGCGCTCATGGGCCACGTGACCAGCGCGCGCCGCAGGGAGACGAGAGCATGCAACTCCGCTTTTCAACGCCTCTGGCTTTAACATTATGCCACATTAGCGCCAAAACGCTATTTATTGTTTGAATTTCATTAAAACACATTTAAAAAAATTAAAGCTTATAGCTTTGT
Organism: Pseudorasbora parva; assembly: GCF_024679245.1. Taxonomy (NCBI): domain Eukaryota; kingdom Metazoa; phylum Chordata; class Actinopteri; order Cypriniformes; family Gobionidae; genus Pseudorasbora; species Pseudorasbora parva. Next base: position 1,071,050 of record NC_090188.1, read on the forward strand.
TTAATATCAAAAGCAGGTTTGGCAATTTGGCGTGAGATTGTGTTGGGCGGAGTGAGAGCGTGAGACAGAGCCTGAAAGCGTGAGTATCACGCCAGATGCGTGAGAGTTGGCAACCCTCAAAAAAAAGAGTTTCGGAAACCACGATCAGCAGTGATTGGCGTCAAGACAACGCAATGACATCCTATAATTAAAAAAGCCACCTGGCAAAAAACCTGTCAAAGAAAAAAAAGAAGAATTTCTGGAACTTTATAAGGAAACGTCCAAACCAACATAAGTTAGATAAATTAAATGTGCACTGTTTTGATGAACATGATTCCCAATTATGTATTTTCACAATTTTATAATATTTGTACACATTTTTCGAGGTGAGAGAGAGAGAGAGAGAGAGAGACTTGACTTTTAACAATTCTTTAATTACAACTTTCCTTAAAACTTACATAATTCCATAAAACCTAAATAAAAATATGCATTACATAACACAAAAAAACAAACAAACAGAGAGAGAGAGAGAGAGAAAGAGAAAGAGACAGAGAAAGAGAAAGAGAAAGAAGTCACACACATTTTTGTCATTTCTGCTTTTACACTAGAAGCATATTTGCAGAAACCTCCACCCAATAATTATTCATAACTGGCCGATTTTAAAGGATACAGTCACGCTTTTATCATCTGAGACAGACATGCTGCCGCTTAAAATAATGTGCATCGGGTCATGATCACATTGTTTTGATTGTTATTAAACGCTAATCTGTGGACTCGGCTCCAGTGAGCGATTCAACTGAAGAACCGCTCGACTGATTCAACACAATGACTCGTTGAGTCTTTTGGAAGTTGGTTCTTTTAAATGTAACATTTGAATGGTTTATTTATTCCTGAATTATATGGAGGAGCAAATTACTCAAAAATAAAAGATTCAAACATGATGTAAATAATGACTTGTACGTGTTCTGAGTGATCCGTTGAGCGGGTGATCCGTTGAGCGGGCGATCCGTTGAGCGGGCGATCCGTTGAGCGAGCGATCCGTTGAGCGGGCGATCCGTTGAGCGAGCGATCCGGTGAGCGGGCGATCCGTTGAGCGGGCGATCCGTTGAGCGAGCGATCCGGTGAGCGGGCGATCCGTTGAGCGGGCGATCCGTTGAGCGAGCGATCCGGTGAGTTTTCGATCCGTTGAGCGGGCGATCCGTTGAGCGGGCGATCCGTTGAGCGGGCGATCCGTTGAGCGGGCGATCCGTTGAGCGGGCGATCCGTTGAGCGGGCGATCCGTTGAGCGGGCGATCCGTTGAGCGGGCGATCCGTTGAGCGGGCGATCCGTTGAGCGGGCGATCCGTTGAGCGGGCGATCCGTTGAGCGGGCGATCCGTTGAGCGGGCGATCCGTTGAGCGGGCGATCCGTTGAGCGGGCGATCCGTTGAGCGAGCGATCCGTTGAGCGGGCGATCCGTTGAGCGAGCGATCCGGTGAGCGGGCGATCCGTTGAGCGGGCGATCCGTTGAGCGAGCGATCCGGTGAGCGGGCGATCCGTTGAGCGGGCGATCCGTTGAGCGAGCGATCCGGTGAGTTTTCGATCCGTTGAGCGGGCGATCCGTTGAGCGGGCGATCCGGTGAGTTTTCGATCCGTTGAGCGGGCGATCCGTTGAGCGGGCGATCCGGTGAGTTTTCGATCCGTTGAGCGGGCGATCCGTTGAGCGGGCGATCCGGTGAGTTTTCGATCCGTTGAGCGGGCGATCCGGTGAGTTTTCGATCCGTTGAGCGAGCGATCCGGTGAGTTTTTGATCTAGTGAGTTTTTGATCCAGTGAGTGAGCTTCAACTGAAGAACCGCTCGACTGATTCAACCCAATGACTCGTTGAGTCTTTTAGAAGTTGGTTCTTTTAAATATAACATTTGAATGGTTTATTTATTCCTGAGTTGAATTATACTCAAAAATAAAAGATTCGGGCGGTCCGGTGAGCGGGTGGTCCGGTGAGCGAGTTATCCGGTGAGTGAGCGGTCCAGTGAGCGAGTTATCCGGTGAGCGAGAGGTCCAGTCAGCGAGTTATCCGGTGAGCGAGAGGTCCAGTCAGCGAGCGGTCCAGTGAGCGAGTTATCCGGTGAGCGAGAGGTCCAGTGAGCGAGTTATCCGGTGAGCGAGAGGTCCAGTCAGCGAGCGGTCCAGTGAGCGAGTTATCCGGTGAGCGAGAGGTCCAGTCAGCGAGTGGTCCAGTCAGCGAGAGGTCCAGTGAGCGGGCGGTCCAGTGAGCGAGTTATCCGGTGAGTGAGAGGTCCAGTCAGCGAGAGGTCCAGTGAGCGAGTTATCCGGTGAGCGAGAGGTCCAGTCAGCGAGCGGTCCAGTCAGCGAGAGGTCCAGTGAGCGGGCGGTCCAGTGAGCGGGCGGTCCAGTGAGCGAGTTATCCGGTGAGTGAGAGGTCCAGTCAGCGAGAGGTCCAGTGAGCGAGTTATCCGGTGAGCGAGAGGTCCAGTCAGCGAGTGGTCCAGTCAGCGAGAGGTCCAGTGAGCGGGCGGTCCAGTGAGCGAGTTATCCGGTGAGGGAGAGGTCCAGTCAGCGAGAGGTCCAGTGAGCGAGTTATCCGGTGAGCGAGAGGTCCAGTCAGCGAGCGGTCCAGTCAGCGAGAGGTCCAGTGAGCGGGCGGTCCAGTCAGCGAGAGGTCCAGTCAGCGAGAGGTCCAGTGAGCGGGCGGTCCAGTGAGCGAGAGGTCCAGTGAGCGAGAGGTCCAGTGAGCGAGAGGTCCAGTGAGCGAGAGGTCCAGTGAGCGGGCGGTCCAGTGAGCGGGCGGTCCAGTGAGCGAGAGGTCCAGTGAGCGAGAGGTCCAGTGAGCGGGCGGTCCAGTGAGCGAGAGGTCCAGTGAGCGAGAGGTCCAGTGAGCGAGAGGTCCAGTGAGCGGGCGGTCCAGTGAGCGAGAGGTCCAGTGAGCGGGCGGTCCAGTCAGCGAGAGGTCCAGTCAGCGAGAGGTCCAGTGAGCGGGCGGTCCAGTGAGCGAGTTATCCGGTGAGTGAGAGGTCCAGTCAGCGAGAGGTCCAGTGAGCGGGCGGTCCAGTGAGCGGGCGGTCCAGTGAGCGGGAGATCCAGTCAGCGAGAGGTCCAGTGAGCGGGCGGTCCAGTGAGCGGGAGATCCAGTCAGCGAGAGGTCCAGTGAGCGAGAGGTCCAGTGAGCGGGAGATCCGCTCGAGTGATTCAACACAATGGTTTTAATGGTTTATTTCTTCCTGAGTTTAATTAAATGGATTTTTTTTTTATTCATACGTGATGTAGATTATAACTCAGTACGTGTTCTGAGTGATTCAGTGAGTGATTCAGTAAATGATTCAACTGACTCGTGACTCGTTGAGTCTTTTAGAAGTTGGATCTTTTAAGCGAGTCATTGTTCCTGAGTTTGTTTGGACTGGACTGTGTGTGTTTGAGTGATTCTTCTCTGAGCTGCTTGGCTGAGCAGAAGACGTCACATCTGATCAGACCACACAGGAAGTCCAGAGTCTCCTGCCATTGTGTGTGTTTCCTGTTTACTCTTGGAGTGTGTATAATTCTGGCTTTATATCACACGTGATGGTTTGGATGCTGTAGTTAAAGCCAGTCTTCATTTGTGTTTATGAGCCAGTGGAACCAGGAGCCCGTTCTTCGTACCTCGCTTAATACATCTGAGATGATTGGACAGATATTTTAATCGTGATAACTGATCTCTGGATAATTTGGTTCTTCAAACGAATTTGTGGATTGGATTAATATATCTGGATTAGGTTATCTGAGATTACTCTTGTGTTCTCTGAAGAGGGCAGATGCTCGAAACCACGATCAGCAGTGATTGGCGTCAAGACAACGCAATGACATCCTATAATTAAAAAAGCCACCTGGCAAAAAACCTGTCAAAGAAAAAAAAGAAGAATTTCTGGAACTTTATAAGGAAACGTCCAAACCAACATAAGTTAGATAAATTAAATGTGCACTGTTTTGATGAACATGATTCCCAATTATGTATTTTCACAATTTTATAATATTTGTACACATTTTTCGAGGTGAGAGAGAGAGAGAGAGAGAGAGACTTGACTTTTAACAATTCTTTAATTACAACTTTCCTTAAAACTTACATAATTCCATAAAACCTAAATAAAAATATGCATTACATAACACAAAAAAAACAATCAAACAGAGAGAGAGAGAGAGAGAAAGAGAAAGAGACAGAGACAGAGAAAGAGAAAGAAGTCACACACATTTTTGTCATTTCTGCTTTTACACTAGAAGCATATTTGCAGAAACCTCCACCCAATAATTATTCATAACTGGCCGATTTTAAAGGATACAGTCACGCTTTTATCATCTGAGACAGACATGCTGCCGCTTAAAATAATGTGCATCGGGTCATGATCACATTGTTTTGATTGTTATTAAACGCTAATCTGTGGACTCGGCTCCAGTGAGCGATTCAACTGAAGAACCGCTCGACTGATTCAACACAATGACTCGTTGAGTCTTTTAGAAGTTGGTTCTTTTAAATGTAACATTTGAATGGTTTATTTATTCCTGAATTATATGGAGGAGCAAATTACTCAAAAATAAAAGATTCAAACATGATGTAAATAATGACTTGTACGTGTTCTGAGTGATCCGTTGAGCGAGCGATCCGTTGAGCGGGCGATCCGTTGAGCGGGCGATCCGTTGAGCGGGCGATCCGTTGAGCGGGCGATCCGTTGAGCGGGCGATCCGTTGAGCGGGCGATCCGTTGAGCGGGCGATCCGTTGAGCGGGCGATCCGTTGAGCGGGCGATCCGTTGAGCGGGCGATCCGTTGAGCGGGCGATCCGTTGAGCGGGCGATCCGTTGAGCGGGCGATCCGTTGAGCGAGCGATCCGTTGAGCGGGCGATCCGTTGAGCGGGCGATCCGTTGAGCGGGCGATCCGTTGAGCGGGCGATCCGTTGAGCGGGCGATCCGTTGAGCGGGCGATCCGTTGAGCGGGCGATCCGTTGAGCGGGCGACCCGTTGAGCGGGCGATCCGTTGAGCGGGCGATCCGTTGAGCGGGCGATCCGTTGAGCGGGCGATCCGTTGAGCGGGCGATCCGTTGAGCGGGCGATCCGGTGAGCGGGCGATCCGTTGAGCGGGCGATCCGTTGAGCGGGCGACTTAAAAGGGTTGCCAACTTTTAAGTTTAGGTTGTAGTGAGATATTTTGAGGGCCGGGGGGGGGGGGTGATGCTTTTGATCTTGGTTCAGTATCAGTTTATATCTAGTATATATACTGTACATAATAATATGTTTGTTTTGGCACTAGTTTAAACATTTCTTGGGTCAAATTATATGTGCCGTTCCTTAATATTCACTTGTGAGTTGTGACTGCTTATATAAGTATCATTATTCATTAAAAAGATTAGGATGCAAGTTATTTAAGTTTTGAAATTTCACATTTAAAGAAATCTAGTGTTTGATCATCATATCTAAATATTTATTAGAATGCAAAGACTGCAATATATTTTTGAGCAACTAGATTAGATACATGTATATTTATTAAAGAGCCATAAGGCACCTAATGGCATTACAAATAAACATTAATATTTTTTAGCCACAAAATGACTCTAATTTGCCTCTTTGAATTGGAATTCTCTATTTTAATATTAATTACTACACTAATTGTAATATAAATTTTAGAAGAAATACAAATATTAGAAGAAAAATATTTTAAGTGGTCATTTATTGACAATAATTGTTGCACAAATAGTATTTAGTACCAAAAGATCTCCTCAAAATATTCAATAAATATAATTTAATGAGTATGAGTGTGACCTATTAGTAAGGAATACCTGAGGGCTAAATACAAGAATAACATTAATGTTAACAATGTTGAATCTCTATCACTCTCCATAATAAAACGATCCTGTAAATATGGCTGACTTAATAATCAATAAACACTAACACTATGCTGTACTGTTTACCAAAACTTGCAGCAAACATCTATATGGTGAAACTGTTGTGTATCCGCTTAAGCCATTTAAATTCATTGGCACGGCGCTAGAAGTATTGAGCGCTCATGGGCCACGTGACCAGCGCGCGCCGCAGGGAGACGAGAGCATGCAACTCCGCTTTTCAACGACTCTGGCTTTAACATTATGCCACATTAGCGCCAAAACGCTATTTATTGTTTGAATTTCATTAAAACACATTTAAAAAAATTAAAGCTTATAGCTTTGTTTAATATCAAAAGCAGGTTTGGCAATTTGGCGTGAGATTGAGTTGGGCGGAGTGAGAGCGTGAGACAGAGCCTGAAAGCGTGAGTATCACGCCAGATGCGTGAGAGTTGGCAACCCTCAAAAAAAAGAGTTTCGGAAACCACGATCAGCAGTGATTGGCGTCAAGACAACGCAATGACATCCTATAATTAAAAAAGCCACCTGGCAAAAAACCTGTCAAAGAAAAAAAAGAAGAATTTCTGGAACTTTATAAGGAAACGTCCAAACCAACATAAGTTAGATAAATTAAATGTGCACTGTTTTGATGAACATGATTCCCAATTATGTATTTTCACAATTTTATAATATTTGTACACATTTTTCGAGGTGAGAGAGAGAGAGAGAGAGAGAGACTTGACTTTTAACAATTCTTTAATTACAACTTTCCTTAAAACTTACATAATTCCATAAAACCTAAATAAAAATATGCATTACATAACACAAAAAAACAAACAAACAGAGAGAGAGAGAGAGAGAAAGAGAAAGAGACAGAGAAAGAGAAAGAGAAAGAAGTCACACACATTTTTGTCATTTCTGCTTTTACACTAGAAGCATATTTGCAGAAACCTCCACCCAATAATTATTCATAACCGGCCGATTTTAAAGGATACAGTCACGCTTTTATCATCTGAGACAGACATGCTGCCGCTTAAAATAATGTGCATCGGGTCATGATCACATTGTTTTGATTGTTATTAAACGCTAATCTGTGGACTCGGCTCCAGTGAGCGATTCAACTGAAGAACCGCTCGACTGATTCAACACAATGACTCGTTGAGTCTTTTAGAAGTTGGTTCTTTTAAATGTAACATTTGAATGTTTTTTTTTATTCCTGAATTATATGGAGGAGCAAATTACTCAAAAATAAAAGATTCAAACATGATGTAAATAATGACTTGTACGTGTTCTGAGTGATCTGGTGAGCGAGCGATCCGTTGAGCGAGCGTAGTAGAACTTTAAAATCGATCCTAGATGTAACTGGAAGCCAGTGTAAAGACCTGAGGACTGGTGTGATATGGTCATATTTTCTGGTTCTGCTCAGAATCCTGGCAGCAGCGTTCTGTATGAGCTGCAGCTGTCTAATGGTCTTTTTGGGAAGGCCGGTGAGAAGGCCATTACAATAGTCCACCCTACTGGTGATGAAAGCGTGAACCAGTTTCTCTAAGTCTTACCTGCAAACAAAACATCTAATTCTTGCAATATTTTTCAGATGATAGTATGCTGATTTAGTTATTGCTTTGACATGACTACTGAAACTCAGGTCTGACTCCAAAATCACTCCAAGATTCCTGACTTGATTTTTTGTTATCACACTCTAAAAAATGCTGGGTTAAAAACAACCCAAGTTGGGTTGAAACTGCACCGACCCGACAATTGGGTTGTTTTAACCCAATGGTTGAGTTGTTCTTACCCAGCAATTGGGTTGTCTTAAGCAACATTTAACCCAACCACTGGGTTAAAACAACTCAACCATTGGGTTAAAACAACCCAATTGTTGGGTCGGTGCAGTTTCAACCCAACTTGGGTTGTTTTTAACCCAGCAATTTTTAGAGTGCAGGCATTTAGCCTCAAGATACGCGTTCACCTTGAGAATTTCATCTTTGTTTCCAAATGTAGTGATTTCGGTTTTGTCTTTGTTTAACTGAAGATAGTTTTGGCACATCCAGTTGTTAACTTCATCAATGCATTTGCACAGCGAGTCAATGGGGCTGTAGTCATTAGGTGACAGTGCTAAGTAGAGCTGGGTGTCGTCAGCATAGCTGTGGTCAGCAATATTGTTCTTTTTCATTATTTGGCTCAGTGGCAGCATATACAGGTTAAACAGGAGAGGTGCTAGAATTGACCCTTGTGGGACTCCGCATGTCATGGACGTCCACTCAGACTTATGGTCTCCTATACTCACATAATAACCTCTCCCTTCTAAGTATGATCTGAACCATCTGAGGACCATCCCATAATAACCTCTCCCTTCTAAGTATGATCTGAACCATCTGAGGACCATCCCAGAAAGCCCGACCCAGTTTTCCAGCCTGTCTAGAAGTATGTTGTGGTCAACAGTGTCGAATGCAGGACTGAGGTCGAGTAGAACCAGAATTGATGTTTTGCCTGTATCAGTGTTTAAGCGAATATCATTTATAATCTTTATGAGCGCTGTCTCTGTGATGTGGACAAAAACCAGATTGAAAATTGTCAAAGTATCCATTTGAGCATAAGAATTTGTTCAGCTGTTTGAAAATGACTTTTTCCATGATTTTGCCTATGAAGGGGAGATTTGAGATTGGTCTGTAGTTGCTCAGTATGGAGTTATCCAGATTTCTCTTTTTCAGAAGAGGCTTAACTATTGCAGTTCTAGCGGAGTTTGGAAAAGTCCCATAGAGAAGTGAGGAGTTCACCACTTCTAGGAGATCTGCTTCCAAACAGTTAAACACACTTTTGAAAAAAGAAGTGGGGAGTGTGTCTAGGGCACAGGTTGATGTTTTAAGATGCTGTACTGTGTCTTCTAAAATTTTGCCGTCAATAGCTTCGAAATCTGACATGGTAATCTTCCGAGGGTTTGGTCTGATCTGACTGACCCCAGAGCAACTAGAGGATGTGCTGATCTCCTTTCTGATATTATTGTTTTTCTCTGAGAAGAAGGAAGCAAACTCACTGCATTTGCTGTCTGAGAGCATTTCTCTGGGAATGTGACTCGGGGGGTTTGTAAGTCTGTCTACAGTAGCAAAAAGAGTGCGCGTGTTGTTTATGTGTCTGTTTATAATATTTGAGAAGAAGGTTTGTCTAGCTTTGCCTAGTTCAACATTGAAAGCATTAAAGGGGCAGTGAAACACTCAGTTTCAGTCAATCTCATGTCAATCTTGAGTACCTGTAGAGTAGTATTGCATCCTTCATATCTCTGAAAAGTCTTTAGTTTTATTATATTTATATAAGAAATATGGGCTGTACCGAGTCTTTCCGGAAAAAAGAGCGCCTGGAGGCGTATCGTGTGGGCGGAGCTAAAGAATGACGAGCGCAAAGCGATGACGTCCACAAGCGTGGAGAAGCCCTTGGCTATCGATCTCAGCTAATAGATACAGTATTGTTCAAAATAATAGCAGTACAATGTGACTAACCAGAATAATCAAGGTTTTTAGTATATTTTTTATTGTTACGTGGCAAACAAGTTACCAGTAGGTTCAGTAGATTGTCAGAAAACAAATGAGACCCAGCATTCATGATATGCACGCTCTTAAGGCTGTGCAATTGGGCAATTAGTTGAAAGGGGTGTGTTCAAAAAAATAGCAGTGTCTACCTTTGACTGTACAAACTCAAAACTATTTTGTACAAACTTTTTTTTTTCTGGGATTTAGCAATCCTGTGAATCACTAAACTAATATTTAGTTGTATGACCACAGTTTTTTAAAACTGCTTGACATCTGTGTGGCATGGAGTCAACCAACTTGTGGCACCTCTCAGCTGTTATTCCACTCCATGATTCTTTAACAACATTCCACAATTCATTCACATTTCTTGGTTTTGCTTCAGAAACAGCATTTTTGATATCACCCCACAAGTTCTCAATTGGATTAAGGTCTGGAGATTGGGCTGGCCACTCCATAACATTAATTTTGTTGGTTTGGAACCAAGACTTTGCCCGTTTACTAGTGTGTTTTGGGTCATTGTCTTGTTGAAACAACCGGTTCAAGGGCATGTCCTCTTCAGCATAGGGCAACATGACCTCTTCAAGTATTTTAACATATGCAAACTGATCCATGATCCCTGGTATGCGATAAATAGGCCCAACACCATAGTAGGAGAAACATGCCCATATCATGATGCTTGCACCTCCATGCTTCACTGTCTTCACTGTGTACTGTGGCTTGAATTCAGAGTTTGGGGGTCGTCTCACAAACTGCCTGTGGCCCTTGGACCCAAAAAGAACAATTTTACTCTCATCAGTCCACAAAATGTTCCTCCATTTCTCTTTAGGCCAGTTGATGTGTTCTTTGGCAAATTGTAACCTCTTCTGCACATGCCTTTTTTTAACAGAGGGACTTTGCGGGGGATTCTTGAAAATAGATTAGCTTCACACAGACGTCTTCTAACTGTCACAGTACTTACAGGTAACTCCAGACTGTCTTTGATCATCCTGGAGGTGATCATTGGCTGAGCCTTTGCCATTCTGGTTATTCTTCTATCCATTTTGATGGTTGTCTTCCGTTTTCTTCCACGTCTCTCTGGTTTTGCTCTCCATTTTAAGGCATTGGAGATCATTTTAGCTGAACAGCCTATCATTTTTTGCACCTCTTTATAGGTTTTCCCCTCTCTAATCAACTTTTTAATCAAAGTACGCTGTTCTTCTGAACAATGTCTTGAACGACCCATTTTCCTCAGCTTTCAAATGCATGTTCAACAAGTGTTGGCTTCATCCTTAAATAGGGGCCACCTGATTCACACCTGTTTCTTCACAAAATTGATGACCTCAGTGATTGAATGCCAAACTGCTATTTTTTTGAACACACCCCTTTCAACTAATTGCCCAATTGCACCGCCTTAAGAGCGTGCATATCATGAATGCTGGGTCTCATTTGTTTTCTGAGAATCTACTGAACCTACTGGTAACTTGTTTGCCACGTAGCAATAAAAAATATACTAAAAACCTTGATTATTCTGGTTAGTCACATTGTACTGCTATTATTTTGAACAATACTGTATATGATCCAGGCTGAAATAAATTGAACAGGAGAAACAGCAGCAGCAGGACGTCCGTCTCTGTGGTATGGACTGTATTTAGTGGCCTGTCAACATTTGTGTGTGTTTACTCGCAGTTTATGAGGACATGATTCGGTTTATGGACTATTGTATGCGACTAAACCTTAGCAGTAGCAAGCAAAACGGTTTTGCACGTCAGACTAGTGTAACGTACAGAGAACAGCAATGGAGTCCGTTAGCGCATTTGAATGACGAAGCACGCGATCGTGTCGTTTACTGATGTTTACTCACGCGACGATAGCCGACAGCACAGACATCTGAAGCAGTTTAACTCACCGGCTGCTTCCAAAGCAGGACCGAACCTTTATCGCTGGGACCGCTCCGGCAGAAACACACTTCTTTGGCATGATTTGGGGAAGTCCTGACAGCAGTGACCGTGGAGATCCACTTTGAGACGCGACTGAAGCGATGTTGTGAAGCTTCCTGTCATTTCTGCGTTCAAATCGGTTCAAATGCAGCGCTGCCTTCCCAGAATGCTGTGCTGAAGCGTGGAAGTCGCTCGACGTCACCCAGAGGAATAAAGTGGAGCGCGGCGCGAATAAAGTTTTCAGTATGCAGGAAACAGCATTTCACCGCCCCTTTAAGGCTGTCTTAATATGAGTTTTTATGAGAAAGTAAAAATGCAGAATGTGTCCTGTGTGTGTGTGTGTGTGTGTGTGTGTGTGTGTGTGTGTGTGTGTGTGTGTGTGTGTGTGTGTGTGTGTGTGTGTGTGTGTGTGTGTGTGTGTGTGTGTGTGCTTGTTTTTGTGACATATCAGGACAAAAATGTGTATAATAGCATGTGTATGACACAGGTATTACAGAAAATGGTGACATATCAGGACATTACCCCATGTCCCCACTTTTCAAAATGCTTATAAATCATACAGGAGGAGTTTTTTTGAAAAAGTAAAAATGCAGAATGTTTCCTGTGATGGGTAGGTTTAGGGGCAGGGGCAGTGTAAGGGGATAGACAATACGGTTTGTACAGTATAAAACCCATTACGCCTATGGAATGTCCCCACAATTCACAAAAACAAACGTGTGTGTGTGTGTGTGTGTGTGTGTGTGTCGATCTTTCGTGTCAAACTGCTGAAATCACGAGTCATTGGCGATCCGAATCATGAATCGATTCACTGACTCATAACCGTTTGAATCTTTATTTGAGGATTGAACACAAACCCAGAAGAGAAGCCAATGCTGAATAAAGTCGTAGTTTTTGTTATTTTTGGACCCAAATGTATTTTGGATGCTTCAAGAGACTCTAATTAACCCACTGATGTCTCATATGGACTACTGTGATGATGTTTTTATTCCCTTTCTGGACATGGACAGTATAGTGTGCATACACTTGCATACGCTCTCGGACTAAATATAAAATATCTTAAACTGTGTGTGAAGATGAGCGGAGGTCTTACGGGTGTGGAGCGACATTAGGGAGAGGAGTTAATGACAGACATTTCATTATTTGGCTGAACTAACCCTTTATCGTCCGTGACCAGTGGAAGTGTAGGAGCGGAGTGTGTGTTTTCCTGTCGAATCCGTCATCTTCCACCTGCTATCCCAGCGCTGCTGTTCTGCCTTTTTTAGCCACGGCCCTTTTAAAGGCATTCTCACGCCGCTCCTGAAATACGTTTGGCTCTGGATCCCTGGAGGGAGTGAGAACTAGGCCGGATTTGGTGGAGAATCGCATGGACACACACACTGGTATTTTTATCCGGCTCCGCTGGAGACCCCTCTCTAATTAACTGCAAATTAACTTTTGATAAGCTGAGGGAGGACGGCCGAATGTAGGCTGAGCTCAGTCCTACTTTAGCTCCTCTGACTGATGGCACTCAACTGCTATTGATCCGCTGTTACACGATAATAAAACATAATATAAAACACCCATCACGTGCTCCGCATAAACATAACCAGAGTCTCAAAAGGAGTTTAGCCCCGCCCCTTTTGCGGATCCGCTGAATGGGTGAAGCTGATTGGTTCTCGTGGTGAACTTGTGGCATTCTTTTTTTTTTTTGTCTTGATGAAAATTGTAATCTTTGTTTATTCTTCTTAAAATGTTCCCAAAAGCATCGTTAGCCGACTGTGTTGGTAGAGACGGGACTTAAGATCAGAGCTGGCTTTCTGAAACTCACTGATTCAAAGGATTCGCTCCGAGTGAGTCTACAGTTAACGATTCACTGAACTCATTCAATTTTGATTCAAATGATTTGGTAAGAGCGAGTCTCCAGTTGATGATTCACTGAATTAATTCGATTCTCATTCAAATGATTCAGTCAGAGCGAGTCTCTAGGTAACGATTCACTGAATTCTTTCGATTTTGATTCAAATGATTTGGTCAGAGCGAGTCTCCAGTTAACGATTCACTGAATTAATTGAGTTCTCATTCAAATGATTTGGTCTGAGCGAGTCTTCAGTTAACGATTCACTGAATTAATTGAATTCTCATTCAAATGATTTGGTCTGAGCGAGTCTCCAGTTAACGATTCACTGAATTAATTGAGTTCTCATTCAAATGATTTGGTCTGAGCGAGTCTTCAGTGAACGATTCACTGAATTAATTCGATTCTCATTCAAATGATTTGGTCAGAGCGAGTCTCCAGTTAACGATTCACTGAATTAATTGAGTTCTCATTCAAATGATTTGGTCTGAGCGAGTCTCCAGTTAACGATTCACTGAATTAATTCCATTCTCATTCAAATGATTTGGTCTGAGCGAGTCTCCAGTTAACGATTCACTGAATTAATTGAGTTCTCAT
>NC_090188.1:1092238-1095693 GCF_024679245.1 Pseudorasbora parva
GAGGGAGAGGGTGAGGGAGTGCGAGGGAGTGCGAGTGTGAGGGTGAGTGTGAGGGACTGTGAGGGTGAGTGTGAGGGTGAGGGTGAGTGTGAGGGTCAGGGTGAGCGTAAGGGTGAGGGTGAGTGTGAGGGAGAGTGTGAGGGTGAGGGTGAGGGTGAGGGAGGGTGAGTGTGAGGGGGAGGGTGAGGGAGGGTGAGTGTGAGGGGGTGGGTGAGGGTGAGTGTGAGTGTGAGGGAGAGTGTGAGGTAGTGTGAGGGTGAGGGTGAGTGTGAGGGTGAGGGTGAGGGAGTGTGAGGGAGTGTGAGGCAGTGTGAGGCAGTGTGAGGCAGTGTGAGGCAGTGTGAGGCAGTGTGAGGGTGAGGGAGTGTGAGGGAGTGTGAGGGAGTGTGAGGGAGTGTGAGGGAGTGTGAGGGAGTGTGAGGGAGTGTGAGGGTGAGTGTGAGGGTGAGTGTCAGGGTGAGTGTAAGGGTTAGGGTGAGGGAGTGTGAGAGTGAGTGTGAGGGTCAGGGTGAGTGTGAGTGTGAGGGAGAGTGTGAGGGTGAGGGTGAGGGTGAGGGTGAGGGTGAGTGTGAGGGTGAGGGTGAGGGTGAGGGAGTGTGAGGCAGTGTGAGGGTGAGGGTGAGTGTGAGGCAGTGTGAGGGAGGGAGAGGGTGAGTGTGAGGGTGAGTGTAAGGGTGAGGGAGTGTGAGGGTGAGTGTGAGGGTGAGGGTGAGTGTGAGGGTGAGTGTGAGGGTGAGGTTGTGTGAGGGTGAGTGTGAGGGTGAGTGTGAGTGTGAGTGTGGGGGTGAGGGTAAGGGTGAGGGTGAGGGTGAGGGTGAGTGTGAGGGTGAGGGTGAGGGTGAGGGTGAGGGTGAGTGTGAGGGTGAGTGTGAGGGTGAGTGGGAGGGTGAGGGTGAGGGTGAGTGTGAGTGTAAGGGTGAGGGTGAGGGAGTGTGAGTGTGAGTGTGAGGGTGAGGGTGAGGGTGAGGGTGAGGGTGAGGGAGTGTGAGGGTGAGTGTGAGGGTGAGTGTGAGGGTGAGTGTGAGGGTGAGTGTGAGGGTGAGTGTGAGGGTGAGTGTGAGGGTGAGGGTGAGGGTGAGGGTGAGTGTGAGTGGGAGGGTGAGGGTGAGGGTGAGGGAGTGTGAGTGTGAGGGTGAAGGTAAGGGAGGGTGAGTGTGAGGGTGAGTGGGAGGGTGAGGGTGAGTGTGAGTGTAAGGGTGAGTGTGAGGGTGAGGGAGTGTGAGTGTGAGTGTGAGTGTGAGGGTGAGGGAGTGTGAGGGTGAGTGTGAGTGTGAGTGTGAGGGTGAGGGTGGGGGAGGGTGAGGGTGAGTGTAAGTGTGAGGGTGAGTGTGAGGGTGAGTGTGAGTGGGAGGGTGAGGGTGAGGGTGAGGGAGTGTGAGTGTGAGGGTGAGGGTAAGGGAGTGTGAGGGTGAGTGTGAGTGTGAGGGTGAGGGAGTGTGAGTGTGAGTGTGAGTGTAAGGGTGAGTGTGAGGGTGAGGGAGTGTGAGTGTGAGTGTGAGTGTGAGGGTGAGGGTGAGGGAGTGTGAGTGTGAGTGTGAGTGTGAGTGTGAGTGTGAGTGTGAGTGTGAGTGTGAGTGTGAGTGTGAGGGAGGGTGAGTGTGAGGGTGAGTGTGAGGGTGAGTGTGAGGGTGAGTGTGAGTGTGAGTGGGAGGGTGAGGGTGAGTGTAAGGGTGAGTGGGAGGGTGAGGGTGAGTGTGAGGGTGAGTGGTAGGGTGAGGGTGAGGGTGAGGGAGGGTGAGTGTGAGTGTGAGGGTGAGTGTGAGGGTGAGTGGGGGGGTGAGGGAGGGTGAGTGTGAGGGTGAGTGTGAGGGTGAGGGAGGGTGAGTGTGAGGGTGAGTGGGAGGGTGAGGGTGAGTGTGAGTGTGAGTGAGTGTTTGTGTGTGTGTATGTGTGTTTGTGCGTGTGAGTGAGTGTAAGTGAGTTTGAGTAAGTGTGTGAGTGAGTGAGAGTAAGTGTGTGGTGTGTGTGTGTGTGTGTGTGTGTGTGTGTGTGTGTGTGTGTGTGTGTGAGTGTGAGTGTGAGTGTGAGTGTGAGTTTGAGTGTGTGTGTGTGAGTGTGTGTGTGTGCTTGTTTTTGTGACATATGAGGACACAAATGTGTATAATGCCATGGGTATGACACAGGTATTACAGGAGAGGGTGAAATATGAGGACATTACCCATGGCCCCACTTTACAAAAGGCTTATAAATCACACAGGAGGAGTTTTTATGAGAAAGTAAAAATGCAGAATGTTTCCTGTGATGGGTAGGTTTAGGGGCTGTGTGTGTGTGTGTGAGTGTGTGTGTGAGTGTGAGTGTGAGTGTGAGTGTGAGTGTGTGTGTGTGTGTGTGTGTGTGTGTGTGAGTGAGTGAGTGAGTGAGTGAGTGAGTGAGTGAGTGAGTGAGTGAGTGAGTGAGTGAGTGAGAGTGTTAGGGTGCGTCCGAAATCGCGTACTATGTCCTCAAGGCCATATATTAGCACTTTACCACTTACAATATAGCTACTATAAAGCCCTAGAATTAAGTGTTTTGTAATATAACTTGCTAAACAGCATGACGGTGAATTTACAAACAAATGAAAGGAGACACTGTATCATTTGATTTCTTTATTAACATCATTGTTTAGCAATTATTTCTAGTAGCCGAAGGAATCTTTTCTTTCTCTCACTTCTTGGTTAAAACACGGGTCGGTGTGTTCATCAGCCCCTGCAAAATCAACACAGAGATTAACATGTGATGAGCCATGGTCAGTTTATTAATGCTAACGGTAACGTACATGGACAAGCTGAGGTAATTTAAACTTGTTAACAGCAGTTTGCTGTGTAACCAACAACATTTTGATAATATCAACACTGGTAAAGGAGAAATACATCGTTTTAATTTACTGAAGTTGTGTAATTATCTCATTAAACTGCTAAACAACGAACGTCTTTGTTTTGTGAAAACAGTGCTATCGGTAGCTGATTTACATTAGTCTACTAATGATAAAACTATAATTTTTCTGAATTGGCTGGAAAAGGACACCCTTAATTTACATCATATAAACTTCTAACAAGACAGTCGTTTACTTATATGATGTTAAACAAATACAATTTAACCACAAATAAACAAAAAGTTGTTTCTAAAGTACTTACACTTGAAAACAGCTGCATCTCCGTTTTCCGCCATTTTCAAATATAACGCCAGCTCCTCTCTCCCGTGGCATCATGGGATAGTAAAGTGTCCATCGTATGCGCACTTCATAATCTCGCCGGAAGTAGTATGCCATCCGGGTACTTTTCGCGCACTGTTTTTCGAATTCTATGAATTCGGACATACTACTCTGCTCGCGCACTGTTTTTCGCATTCTATGAATTCGGACATACTACTCTGCTCGCGCACTGTTTTTCGCATTCTATGAATTCGGACATACTACTCTGCTCGCGCACTGTTTTTCGCATTCTATGAATTCGGACATACTTCTCTGCTCGCGCACT
>NC_090188.1:1095893-1100893 GCF_024679245.1 Pseudorasbora parva
AGACACGATTCACTGGAGACACGATTCACTAAAGACACGATTCTCTGGAGACACGATTCTCTGGAGACACGATTCTCTGGAGATACGATTCTCTGGAGACACGATTCACTGGAGACACGATTCACTGGAGACACGATTCACTAAAGGCGATTCACTGGAGACGCGATTCACTGGAGACACGATTCACTGGAGACACGATTCACTGGAGACACGATTCTCTGGAGACACGATTCTCTGGAGACACGATTCACTGGAGACACGATTCACTGGAGACACGATTCACTGGAGACACGATTCACTGGAGACACGATTCACTGGAGACACGTTGAATTCTCTGGAGACACGATTCACTGGAGACACGATTCACTGGAGACACGATTCACTGGAGACACGATTCACTGGAGACACGATTCACTAGAGACACGATTCACTAGAGACACGATTCACTAGAGACACGATTCACTAGAGACACCATTTACCAAAGACACGATTCACTGGAGACGCGATTCACTGGAGACACGATTCACTGGAGACACGATTCACTGGAGACACGATTCACTAGAGACACGATTCACTAGAGACACGATTTCACTGAAGACACGATTCACTGGAGACACGTTGAATTCACTGGAGACAACATTTACTAAAGACACGATTCACTGGAGACGCGATTCTCTGGAGACACGATTCTCTGAAGACACGATTCACTGAAGACACGTTTCTCCGGAGACACGTTTCTCTGGAGACACGATTCACTGGAGACACGATTCACTAAAGACACAATTCACTGAAGACACGATTCTCTAGAGACACGATTCTCTAGAGACACGATTCTCTGGAGACACAATTCTCTGGAGACACGATTCACTGGAGACACAATTCTCTAGAGACACGATTCACTGGAGACACAATTCACTGAAGACACGATTCTCTAGAGACACGATTCACTGGAGACACGATTCACTGGAGACACGATTCACTGGAGACACGATTCACTAAAGACACGATTCTCTGGAGACACGATTCTCTGGAGACACGATTCTCTGGAGATACGATTCTCTGGAGACACGATTCACTGGAGACACGATTCACTGGAGACACGATTCATTGGAGACACGATTCACTAAAGGCGATTCACTGGAGACGCGATTCACTGGAGACGCGATTCACTGGAGACACGATTCACTGGAGACACGATTCTCTGGAGACACGATTCTCTGGAGATACGATTCTCTGGAGACACGATTCACTGGAGACACGATTCACTGGAGACACGATTCACTGGAGACACGATTCACTGGAGACACGATTCACTGGAGACACGTTGAATTCTCTGGAGACACGATTCACTGGAGACACGATTCACTGGAGACACGATTCACTGGAGACACGATTCACTGGAGACACGATTCACTGGAGACACGATTCACTGGAGACACGATTCACTGGAGACACGATTCACTAGAGACACGATTCACTAGAGACACGATTCACTAGAGACACGATTCACTAGAGACACCATTTACCAAAGACACGATTCACTGGAGACGCGATTCACTGGAGACACGATTCACTAGAGACACGATTCACTAGAGACACGATTCACTAGAGACACGATTCACTAGAGACACCATTTACCAAAGACACGATTCACCGGAGACGCGATTCACTGGAGACACGATTCACTAGAGACACGATTCACTGGAGACACGATTCACTAGAGACACGATTCACTAGAGACACGATTTCACTGAAGACACGATTCACTGGAGACACGTTGAATTCACTGGAGACAACATTTACTAAAGACACGATTCACTGGAGACGCGATTCTCTGGAGACACGATTCTCTGAAGACACGATTCACTGAAGACACGTTTCTCCGGAGACACGTTTCTCTGGAGACACGATTCACTGGAGACACGATTCACTAAAGACACGATTCTCTGGAGACACAATTCACTGAAGACACGATTCTCTAGAGACACGATTCTCTAGAGACACGATTCTCTGGAGACACAATTCTCTGGAGACACAATTCTCTGGAGACACGATTCACTGGAGACACAATTCTCTAGAGACACGATTCACTGGAGACACAATTCACTGAAGACACGATTCTCTAGAGACACGATTCTCTAGAGACACGATTCTCTGGAGACACAATTCTCTACACGATTCACTGGAGACACGATTCACTGGAGACACAATTCTCTGGAGACACAATTCTCTGGAGACACAATTCTCTGGAGACACGATTCACTGGAGACACGATTCACTGGAGACACGATTCACTGGAGACACAATTCTCTGGAGACACGATTCACTGGAGACACGATTCATTGGAGACACGATTCTCTAGAGACACGATTCACTGGAGACACGATTCACTGGAGACACGATTCACTGGAGACACGATTCACTAAAGACACGATTCTCTGGAGACACGATTCTCTGGAGACACGATTCTCTGGAGATACGATTCTCTGGAGACACGATTCACTGGAGACACGATTCACTGGAGACACGATTCATTGGAGACACGATTCACTAAAGGCGATTCACTGGAGACGCGATTCACTGGAGACACGATTCACTGGAGACACGATTCACTGGAGACACGATTCTCTGGAGACACGATTCTCTGGAGATACGATTCTCTGGAGACACGATTCACTGGAGACACGATTCACTGGAGACACGATTCACTGGAGACACGATTCACTGGAGACACGTTGAATTCTCTGGAGACACGATTCACTGGAGACACGATTCACTGGAGACACGATTCACTGGAGACACGATTCACTGGAGACACGATTCACTAGAGACACGATTCACTAGAGACACCAATTTACCAAAGACACGATTCACTGGAGACGCGATTCACTGGAGACACGATTCACTAGAGACACGATTCACTGGAGACACGATTCACTAGAGACACGATTCACTAGAGACACGATTTCACTGAAGACACGATTCACTGGAGACACGTTGAATTCACTGGAGACAACATTTACTAAAGACACGATTCACTGGAGACGCGATTCTCTGGAGACACGATTCTCTGAAGACACGATTCACTGAAGACACGTTTCTCCGGAGACACGTTTCTCTGGAGACACGATTCACTGGAGACACGATTCACTAAAGACACGATTCTCTGGAGACACAATTCACTGAAGACACGATTCTCTAGAGACACGATTCTCTGGAGACACGATTCTCTGGAGACACAATTCTCTGGAGACACGATTCACTGGAGACACAATTCTCTGGAGACACAATTCTCTGGAGACACGATTCTCTGGAGACACGATTCACTGGAGACACGATTCTCTGGAGACACAATTCTCTGGAGACACGATTCTCTGGAGACACAATTCACTGGAGACACGATTCACTGGAGACACGATTCTCTGGAGACACAATTCTCTGGAGACACGATTCTCTGGAGACACAATTCTCTGGAGACACGATTCTCTGGAGACACAATTCACTGGAGACACGATTCACTGGAGACACGATTCTCTGGAGACACAATTCACTGGAGGCACGATTCACTAGAGGCACGATTCACTAGAGACACGATTCACTAAAACACGATTCACTAGAGACACGATTCACTGAAGACGATTCACCAGAGACCTGAGCTAAAGACGATTCACTGAAGTCGATTCACTGAAGTCGATTCACTGAAGTCGATTCACTGAAGTCGATTCACTGAAGTCGATTCACCAGAGACCTGAGCTGTGTGTTTAAGCCTAACGCTGATCATATCATAATTCGGCATTCGTCGTTAAAAATCCCAGGATGTCCTTCGATAAAGAGTAGGGGTGTAACCCCGGCATCCTGGCCAAATCTGCCCACTGGCCTCTGTCCATCATGGCCTCCTAATAATCCCCATATCCTGATTGGCCTAATCACAGTCTCCTCTCCACCAATCAGCTGGTGTGTGGTGAGCGTTCTGGCTCAATATGGCTGCCGTCGCATCATCAGGTGATGCTGCACACTGGTGGAGGTTGAGGAGGTTCCCCCTTCAATGTAAAGCGCTATATAAATGTAATGAATTATTATTACAAATATAACGTGTTCTCTTTTATCGGTCCTGTTATAGTTTATTACCTTCTGTTTATCATATTATGTTTATTTGTGTTGTATAATTGTTTGAGGACCAATATTAGATTATTATTTCGGTATTAAAGCGGTGCTGCTTGAGTTATAAATCGCTATCATGAGAAATATTACTTGTATAAGATTTGTTATATCGCCCAATAATTACAATATTGATCAAAATAACCGTGATTATGGTGTTTGATATTATCGAGCAGCACTAATTAATGTGTTTATAATTCGCTATTATTGTGTTTATAATTCATAAACTTTAAAATGATGACTGTCTGATACATTTATGCCATCAGAAGATAAACCACCGTTGAATTATCATTGTTAATAAATGACCACGCTAATACATCGCATTAATCTGATCATATAGAACCTCCAGTGTGTGTGTGTGTGTGTGTGTGTGTGTGTGTGTATAATATAGTGAAGTGTGAATTATTCCTGTCACTTATTTCAGCATCATTCCTCACTCTTAGAAGAAGAGGTTCTATCGGGGCTACGTAGTTGGAAAAAAATGCTCTTCTTCCCTCAGTACTTTTGTCTTGTTTCTAGTCCAAACATCTAAAAATGTAAACATGTAAAAAAGTCTTTACTAGACAAGCAAAAGTAATTGTCTTGTTTTGGGAAAAATAACTCAAAATGAAGAGAGTTTTTGCTTAAAATAAGAGGCATTGTTTTGCAGTCTTCTATATAGAGCCCTTTAGCATAAGGGTGTGTGGAGAACACTCAACTATACTTCTGTATAAACCCTCTAAGGGCTCCAAATGCGTAGCGGCGATACCTTTTCTTCTAAGAGTGCTCCGCACGCGTCACATGACCCTTCTCTAATTAGTCTCATATGAGGATTATCTGTAATGTTTCTGTGGATGCGGTCG
>NC_090188.1:1105893-1113393 GCF_024679245.1 Pseudorasbora parva
CACACACACACACACACACACACACACACACACACACACACACACACACACACACACACACACACACACACACACACACACTTACATTTGTTTTGCTCGGGTAACTGTTTGTTGTCTGCTCGACTTGTCAATTTTCAGATAATGTGAGTTGAGACAGACGGAGAGAGACACAGATCTCGGATGGAGAGTCTCGTCATATGAACGTTATTGTTGTGTGTGTGTGTGTGTGTGTGTGTGTGTGTGTGTTTAGTGTCAGTGAATCCCAACTTCTGTTTGTTAATGAGCGTTTCCTCTCATTTTGTATGTGATATGTGTGAACTGTGAGAGTGTGTGTGTGAACTGTGAGAGTGTGTGTGAGAGTGTGTGTGTGAGTGTGTGTGTGAGTGTGTGTGAGAGTGTGTGTGAACTGTGAGTGTGTGTGAACTGTGAGTGTGTGTGTGAGTGTGTGTGAACTGTGAGAGTGTGTGTGAGAGTGTGTGTGAACTGTGGGTGTGTGTGTGAGTGTGTGTGTGTGTGAACTGTGAGAGTGTGTGTGAGAGTGTGTGTGAACTGTGGGAGTGTGTGTGAGAGTGTGAGAGTGTGTGTGAACTGTGAGAGAGTGTGAGAGTGTGTTAACTGTGAGAAAGTGTGAGAGTGTGTGTGAACTGTGAGAGTGTGTGTGAGAGTGTGTGTGAACTGTGAGAGTGTGTGTGAGAGAGTGTGAGAGTGTGTGTGAACTGTGAGAGTGTGTGTGAACTGTGAGAGTGTGTGTGAACTGTGAGAGTGTGTGTGAGAGAGTGTGAGAGTGTGTGTGAACTGTGAGAGTGTGTGTGAGAGAGTGTGAGAGTGTGTGTGAACTGTGAGAGAGTGTGTGTGAACTGTGAGAGTGTGTGTGAACTGTGAGAGTGTGTGTGAACTGTGATTGTGAGTGTATGTGAACTGTGAGTGTGTGTGAGAGTGTGTGAACTGTGAGAGTGTGTGTGAGAGAACTGTGAGAGTGTGTGTGTGTAAACTGTGAGAGTGTGTGTATGTGAACTGTGAGTGTGTGTGTGAGAACTGTGAGAGTGTGTGTGAGCCTGTTTATGTGGTTTATGAGGACACAAATTTGTATAACTACATGGGTATTACACTGGTATTACACTATAAATGTGGTTTATGAGGACATATCAAATATCCTCATAATTCAAATGGCCTTAAAAACATACTAAATGATGATTTTTTGAGAAAGTAAAAATGCAGAATGTTTCCTGTGATGGGTAGGTTTAGGAGCTGTGTGTGTGTGTGTGTGTGATGGGTAGGTTATGGGGCAGTGTGTGTGTGTGTGCGAGTGTGATGGGTAGGTTTAGGAGCTGTGTGTGTGTGTGTGTGTGTGAGTGATGGGTAGGTTTAGGGGCAGTGTGTGTGTGTGTGATGGGTAGGTTATGGGGCAGTGTGTGTGTGTGTGCGAGTGTGATGGGTAGGTTTAGGGGCTGTGTGTGTGTGTGTGTGTGTGTGTGTGTGTGTGCGTGCGTGCTTGTGATGGGTAGGTTCAGGGGCTGTGTGTGTGTGTATGTGTGTGTGTGTGTGATGGGTAGGTTTAGGGGCAGTGTGTGTGTGTATGTGTGTGTGTGTGTGATGGGTAGGTTTAGGGGCAGTGTAAGGGGATAGAAAATACGGTTTGTACAGTATAAAAACCATTACGCCTATGGAGAGTCCCTGTAAACCACATAGACCAACGTGTGTGTGTGTGTGTGTGTGTGTGTGTGTGTGTGTGTGTGTGTGTGTGTGTGTGTGTGTGTGTGTGTGTGTGTGTGTGTGTGTGTGTGAGTGTGTGTGAACTGTGAGAGTGTGTGTGTGTGAACTGTGAGTGTGTGTGTGTGTGTGTGTGTGTGTGTGTGTGTGAGTGAACTGTGAGAGTGTGTGTGTGTGTGTGTGTGAACTGTGAGTGTGTGTGTGTGTGTGTGTGAGTGAGTGAACTGTGAGAGTGTGTGTGTGTGTGTGTGTGTGAACTGTGTGAGTGTGTGTGTGTGTGTGTGTGTGTGTGTGTGTGTGTGTGTGTGTGTGTGTGAGTGACAGCTGAGGCTCTGATCGCCGGTGTTTTATCGCTCTTGTAAAGTATACGGAGGTAAAATGTCAATTAGAGGAAGCCTCTGCGTTCACTAGTTCCACAACATTAATATTTATCATGTCGCTCTGCCCCGGGGCCCAAAGGCTCATGGGTAATGATGTGCACTAATGTCCGCCCCTTATTACCACAGCGTGTGTGTGTGTGATATAAAGTGTTCCTGTCACGATGTGTTAAAGCCGACACGCTGTTCTTCTGCTAAACATGACGACCCACAGCTTTAATCAGGACCGCGACAGCCAGGCATGGACATCCACTTATCAATATACTGTATAATATTTTAAATATCATATGACCAGCGCTGTATCTAGTACCAATATCTAAACATTCTTAAATCAAGATGCATTTAATTGAGATGCACAATTTTAATAATAATAATATGAGATGAGTTTATGCTTAAAACAGAAAGCATCAGTGTTTGTATTGTCTCTGTGATTGCCCGTCTCTGTCCCGCTTATATCCCTGTCCTCACGAGAAATATCAGCTGGACAGAGAAACATGCAGACATACATACATTCAAACATACATACATACAAACATACATACATACATGCAAACATACATACATACATACATACATACATACATACATGCAAACATACATACATACATACATACATACATACATACATACATACATACATACATACAAACATACATACATGCAAACGTGCATACATACATGCAAACATACATGCATGTAAACATACATACATGCAAACATACATACATACAAACATACTTACATGCAAACATACATGCATGTAAACATACATACATACAAACATACTTACATGCAAAAATACATACATGCAAAAATACATACATGCAAACATACATACATGCAAACATACTTACATGCAAACTTTCATACATGCAAACATACTTACATGCAAACATACATACATGCAAACATAAATACATGCAAACATACATACAGACAAACATACTTACATGCAAACTTTCATACATGCAAACATACATACAAACATGCTTACATGCAAACATACATACATGCAAACATACATACATGCAAACATGCTTACATGCAAACATACATACATGCAAACATACATACATGCAAACATACATACATACAAACTTTCATACATGCAAACATTCATACATGCAAACATACATATGTGCAAACATACATACGTACAAACATACATACATACATACATGCAAACATACATACATACATACATACATACATACATACATGCAAACATACATACATACATACATACATACATACATACATACATACATACAAACAAACATACATACATGCAAACGTGCATACATACATGCAAACATACATGCATGTAAACATACATACATGCAAACATACATACATACAAACATACTTACATGCAAACATACATGCATGTAAACATACATACATGCAAACATACATACATACAAACATACTTACATGCAAAAATACATACATGCAAAAATACATACATGCAAACATACATACATGCAAACATACATACAGACAAACATACTTACATGCAAACTTTCATACATGCAAACATACATACAAACATGCTTACATGCAAACATACATACATGCAAACATACATACATGCAAACATGCTTACATGCAAACATACATACATGCAAACATACATACATACAAACATACTTAAATGCAAACTTTCATACATGCAAACATGCAAACATACATACAAACATACTTACATGCAAACATTCATACATGCAAACATTCATACATGCAAACATACATACATGCAAACATACATACATACATGCAAACATACAAACATACATGCAAACATACATGCATGCAAACATACATACATAAATACATACATACATGCAAACATACTTACATGCAAACATACTTACATGCATACATGCAAACATACATGCAAACATACATACATGCAAACAAACTTACATGCACACACACACACACACACACACACACACACACATACATACACACACACACACACACACACACACACACACACACACACACACACACACACACACACACACACACACACACACATACACACACACACACACACACATACACATACATACACACATACACACACATATACACACATACATACATACAGTCTTGTTCAAAATAATAGCAGTACAATGTGACTAACCAGAATAATCAAGGTTTTTCGTATATTTTTTTATTGCTACGTGGCAAACAAGTTACCAGTAGGTTCAGTAGATTCTCAGAAAACAAATGAGACCCAGCATTCATGATATGCACGCTCTTAAGGCTGTGCAATTGGGCAATTAGTTGAATTAGTTGAAAGGGGTGTGTTCAAAAAAATAGCAGTGTGGCATTCAATCACTGAGGTCATCAATTTTGTGAAGAAACAGGTGTGAATCAGGTGGCCCCTATTTAAGGATGAAGCCAACACTTGTTGAACATGCATTTGAAAGCTGAGGAAAATGGGTCGTTCAAGACATTGCTCAGAAGAACAGCGTACTTTGATTAAAAAGTTGATTAGAGAGGGGAAAACCTATAAAGAGGTGCAAAAAATGATAGGCTGTTCAGCTAAAATGATCTCCAATGCCTTAAAATGGAGAGCAAAACCAGAGAGACGTGGAAGAAAACGGAAGACAACCATCAAAATGGATAGAAGAATAACCAGAATGGCAAAGGCTCAGCCAATGATCACCTCCAGGATGATCAAAGACAGTCTGGAGTTACCTGTAAGTACTGTGACAGTTAGAAGACGTCTGTGTGAAGCTAATCTATTTTCAAGAATCCCCCGCAAAGTCCCTCTGTTAAAAAAAAGGCATGTGCAGAAGAGGTTACAATTTGCCAAAGAACACATCAACTGGCCTAAAGAGAAATGGAGGAACATTTTGTGGACTGATGAGAGTAAAATTGTTCTTTTTGGGTCCAAGGGCCACAGGCAGTTTGTGAGACGACCCCCAAACTCTGAATTCAAGCCACAGTACACAGTGAAGACAGTGAAGCATGGAGGTGCAAGCATCATGATATGGGCATGTTTCTCCTACTATGGTGTTGGGCCTATTTATCGCATACCAGGGATCATGGATCAGTTTGCATATGTTAAAATACTTGAAGAGGTCATGTTGCCCTATGCTGAAGAGGACATGCCCTTGAAACGGTTGTTTCAACAAGACAATGACCCAAAACACACTAGTAAACGGGCAAAGTCTTGGTTCCAAACCAACAAAATTAATGTTATGGAGTGGCCAGCCCAATCTCCAGACCTTAATCCAATTGAGAACTTGTGGGGTGATATCAAAAATGCTGTTTCTGAAGCAAAACCAAGAAATGTGAATGAATTGTGGAATGTTGTTAAAGAATCATGGAGTGGAATAACAGCTGAGAGGTGCCACAAGTTGGTTGACTCCATGCCACACAGATGTCAAGCAGTTTTAAAAAACTGTGGTCATACAACTAAATATTAGTTTAGTGATTCACAGGATTGCTAAATCCCAGAAAAAAAAAAAAATGTTTGTACAAAATAGTTTTGAGTTTGTACAGTCAAAGGTAGACACTGCTATTTTTTTGAACACACCCCTTTCAACTAATTGCCCAATTGCACAGCCTTAAGAGCGTGCATATCATGAATGCTGGGTCTAGTTTGTTTTCTGACAATCTACTGAACCTACTGGTAACTTGTTTGCCACGTAGCAATAAAAAATATACTAAAAACCTTGATTATTCTGGTTAGTCACATTGTACTGCTATTATTTTGAACAAGACTGTACACACACACACACATGCATACACACACACATACACATACATACACATACACATACATACACGCACACATACACACACACACACATACACACACATATACACACATACATACACACATACACACACACACACACACACACACACACACACATGCATACACACATGCATACACACACACATACACATACATACACATACACATACATACACATACCTACATACACATACATACACACACACATACACACACACACACACACACACATACACATACCTACATACACACTTACACATACATACACACAAATAGATACACACATACACACACACACACTTACATACACACATACATACAAGCATACACACACACATACATGCAAACACACACACACGATATGGCGCTCTTTAAATAATTGTGTTGTACGGCTGATCTTTATCAGAAGCTGTAAGGGTGTGTGTGTTTAGGTCAGAGGTCGTCTCATAACCAGCTTAAAATATTGCAAACGCAAACCTCGGTCTGTTGTTTTCAGTGCAGAGCCGGCCGAGGCGTTTCAATGGGGCGGACGTTAGTGGAGTAATAATTCTCACACACCATCAGTCAAGCTCTCCCACACACACACACACACACACACACACACACACACACACACACACACACACACACACACACACACACTCAGACGTCTGCTGAGCGACAATCGATGAATCTGCCATCAGACGTGAATTATGAGGGCGAGGCGATGGAGAAATTTGGAGCGAAATATATACGCGGCTAATGGATTATATAGAAACAGATGCATCTGATATGAGCGGCCTGTGACACGCGTGATCCTACACACACACACACACACACACACACACACACACACACACACACACACACACACACACACACACACATGTAAGTGCTTGTAAACTGATGCAGTGGTGTGTGTGGTCAGATTGGTTTAGCAGGGGTGAGTAAATCACATGGTTGTGTGTGTGTGTGTGCCCTCGGCCCCGTGTGAGTGTGTGTAAGGGCCACAGTGAAGGTGAGGCTGTCATATCGATCTTTTTAGTGCTAAAATATGAGCCACTTTACTCTGCTCCCCAGCGCAGTGATGTGAAAAATAATAACTTGGCCCCAAATTAAAAATATTGATCGCTTAGGAGGTGTTGAGAGCAAATAAACATCCACTGAAGGATTTCTCGCCCGCCCAGCCTCTCTCTCTCACACACACACACACACACACACACGCACGCACACACACACTCTCTCTTGGTCAGAGATGCATTGCTGTAAACATGGGGGTGTGTGTTCCTCTCTCTCTCTCTCTCTCTCTCACACACACACACACACACACTCGGGTCAGAGATGCATTGCTGTAAACATGGGGGTGTGTGTTCCTCTCTCTCTCTCTCTCTCTCTCACACACACACACACACACACTCGGGTCAGAGATGCATTGCTGTAAACATGGGGGTGTGTGTTCCTCTCTCTCTCTCTCACACACACACACACACACACACACACTCGGGTCAGAGATGCATTGCTGTAAACATGGGGGTGTGTGTTCCTCTCTCTCTCTCTCACACACACACACACACACTCGGGTCAGAGATGCATTGCTGTAAACATGGGGGGGTGTGTTCCTCTCTCTCTCTCTCACACACACACACACACACT
>NC_090188.1:1115893-1120893 GCF_024679245.1 Pseudorasbora parva
AAGCATCTTAATTCTTTTGCTCATCATTAGCCGTGTGTGTGTGTGTGTGTGTCAGGTTAGTGGTTAATTTCTGCTTTATGAATAAGTTTGATCTTCAATCTCATTTCCTGTCGTAGTTTTAATGGTTTAATTAAATTCTAATAATAAAAAGGATAGCAATTAAATTCATAAAATGGTAACAACGAATAATGCCTTATAAATGTTTGAATGGTTTAAGTAGATGTTTATATTCAAATGATATCTTTTTAATTGATTAAATTAAACGTAATAAATGTTTTTAGATGTTGTGTGTACTGTATAATTAGTATATATGGTCACGCACATGCATGTTGATATTTAAGAAATATTTAAATCTATATACTGTGTTTATATTTATATTATATATAAATATAACAATAATTTATATATATAAATATGTGTATTTATATATACATACAAATTATATAAGTACACATGTATTTTCTAAACACACATTTATTTTGGTTTTAGTAATAATAATAATAATAATAATATAATGGAAATGTTGTTGATTAAATTAATAACTTTAGTAATTTATTGTGTGTGTGTGTGTTGGGTAGGTTTAGGGGCAGTGTAAGTGTTTCACAGTTAAGCTCACGGTTTTAGGGTCACGGTTTTAGAGTCACGGTTTTAGGGTCACGGTTTTAGAGTCACGGTTTTAGGCTCACGGTTTTAGGCTCACAGTTTTAGTGCCACGGTTTTAGGGTCACGATTTTAGGCTCACGGTTTTAGGGTCACGATTTTAGGCTCACGGTTTTAGGGTCACGGTTTTATTGTCACGGTTTTAGGCTCACGGTTTTAGTGCCACGGTTTTAGAGTCACGGTTTTAGGGTCACAGTTTTAGAGTCACGGTTTTAGGGTCACGGTTTTAGAGTCACGGTTTTAGGCTCACGGTTTTAGGCTCACAGTTTTAGTGCCACGGTTTTAGGGTCACGGTTTTAGAGTCACGGTTTTAGTGCCACGGTTTTAGGGTCACGATTTTAGGCTCACGGTTTTAGGGTCACGGTTTTATTGTCACGGTTTTAGGGTCACGGTTTTAGGGTCATGCTTTTAGGCTCACGGTTTTAGTCTCACGGTTTTAGGTTTACGTTTTAGGGTCACGGTTTTAGGGTCACGGTTTTAGGCTCACGGTTTTAGAGTCACGGTTTTAGAGTCACGGTTTTAGGTTTACGGTTTTAGAGTCACGGTTTTAGAGTCACGGTTTTAGGGTCACGGTTTTAGGGTCACGGTTTTAGTGCCACGGTTTTAGAGTCACGGTTTTAGGGTCACGGTTTTAGAGTCACGGTTTTAGGGTCACGGTTTTAGGGTCACGGTTTTAGGCTCACGGTTTTAGAGTCACGGTTTTAGAGTCACGGTTTTAGGCTCACAGTTTTAGTGCCACGGTTTTATTGTCACGGTTTTAGTGTCACGGTTTTAGGGTCACGGTTTTAGTGCCACGGTTTTAGGGTCACGATTTTAGGCTCACGGTTTTAGGGTCACGGTTTTATAGTCACGGTTTTAGGGTCACGGTTTTAGGGTCATGCTTTTAGGCTCACGGTTTTAGTCTCACGGTTTTAGGTTTACGTTTTAGGGTCACGGTTTTAGGCTCACAGTTTTAGGCTTACAGTTTTAGGGTCACGGTTTTAGGCTCACGGTTTTAGGCTCACGGTTTTAGAGTCACGGTTTTAGGCTCACGGTTTTAGGTTTACGGTTTTAGGCTCACAGTTTTAGGCTCACAGTTTTAGAGTCACGGTTTTAGGGTCACGGTTTTAGTGTCACGATTTTAGTGTCACGATTTTAGGGTCACGGTTATAGGGTCACGGTTTTAGGGTCACGGTTTTAGAGTCACGGTTTTAGGGTCACGGTTTTAGTGTCACGATTTTAGGGTCACGGTTATAGGGTCACGGTTATAGGGTCACAGTTTTAGGCTCACGGTTTTAGGGTCACGGTTTTAGGGTCACAATTTTAGGGTCACAATTTTAGGGTCACGATTTTAGGGTCACGGTTTTAGGCTCACGGTTTTAGGCTCACGGTTTTAGGGTCACGGTTTTAGGTTCACGGTTTTAGGGTCACTGTTTTAGGCTCACGGTTTTAGAGTCACGGTTTTAGGCTCACGGTTCTAGGCTCACGGTTTTAGGGTCACGGTTTTAGGGTCACGGTTTTAGGGTCACGGTTTTAGGCTCACGGTTTTAGGGTCACAGTTTTAGGGTCACGGTTTTAGGCTCACGGTTTTAGAGTCACGGTTTTAGGGTCATGGTTTTAGGCTCACGGTTTTAGGGTCACGATTTTAGTATCACGGCTATAGGGTCATGGTTTTAGGCTCACGGTTTTAGTGCCACTGTTTTAGGCTCACGGTTTTAGGCTCACGGTTTTAGACTCACGGTTTTAGTGCCACTGTTTTAGGATCACGGTTTTAGTGCCACGGTTTTAGGGTCACGGTTTTAGAGTCACGGTTTTAGAGTCACGGTTTTAGGGTCATGGTTTTAGGTTTACGTTTTAGGGTCACGATTTTAGTATCAGGGCTATAGGGTCATGGTTTTAGGCTCACGGTTTTAGGGTCATGGTTTTAGGCTCACGGTTTTAGTGCCACGGTTTTAGGCTCATGGTTTTAGGCTCACTGTTTTAGGGTCATGGTTTTAGGCTCACGGTTTTAGAGTCACGGTTTTAGAGTCACGGTTTTAGGGTCACGGTTTTAGGCCCACGGTTTTAGGCTCACTGTTTTAGGGTCATGGTTTTAGGCTCACGGTTTTAGGCTCACGGTTTTAGAGTCACGGTTTTAGGGTCACGGTTTTAGGCCCACGGTTTTAGGCTCACGGTTTTAGAGTCACGGTTTTAGGCTCACGGTTTTAGGCTCACGGTTTTAGGGTCACGGTTTTAGGCTCACGGTTTTAGGCTCACTGTTTTAGGGTCATGGTTTTAGGCCCACGGTTTTAGGCTCACTGTTTTAGGGTCATGGTTTTAGGCTCACGGTTTTAGGCTCACGGTTTTAGGGTCACGGTTTTAGGCTCACGGTTTTAGGCTCACTGTTTTAGGGTCACGGTTTTAGGCCCACGGTTTTAGGCTCACTGTTTTAGGGTCACGGTTTTAGGGTCACGGTTTTAGGCTCACGGTTTTAGGCTCACTGTTTTAGGGTCACGGTTTTAGGCCCACGGTTTTAGGCTCACTGTTTTAGGGTCATGGTTTTAGGCTCACGGTTTTAGGCTCACGGTTTTAGAGTCACGGTTTTAGGGTCACGGTTTTAGGCCCACGGTTTTAGGTTCACGGTTTCAGAGTCACGGTTTTAGGCTCACGGTTTTAGGGTCACGGTTTTAGAGTCACGGTATTAGGCTCACGGTTTTAGGGTCATGGTTTTAGGCTCACGGTTTTAGGCTCACGGTTTTAGGGTCACGGTTTTAGAGTCACGGTTTTAGGCTCACGGTTTTAGTGCCACGGCTTTAGGCTCACGGTTTTAGAGTCACGGTTTTAGGGTCACGGTTTTAGGCTCACGGTTTTAGGCTCACGGTTTTAGAGTCACGGTTTTAGAGTCACGGTTTTAGAGTCACGGTTTTAGGCTCACGGTTTTAGAGTCACGGTTTTAGGGTCACGGTTTTAGGCTCACGGTTTTAGGCTCACGGTTTTAGAGTCACGGTTTTATTGTCACGGTTTTAGTGCCACGGTTTTAGGCTCACGGTTTTAGAGTCACGGTTTTAGGCTCACGGTTTTAGAGTCACGGTTTTAGGCTCAGGGTTTTAGGCTCACGGTTTTAGGCTCACGGTTTTAGGCTCACGGTTTTAGGCTCACGGTTTTAGGCTCACGGTTTTAGTGCCACGGTTTTAGAGTCACGGTTTTAGGCTCAGGGTTTTAGGCTCACGGTTTTAGGCTCACGGTTTTAGGCTCACGGTTTTAGGCTCACGGTTTTAGAGTCACGGTTTTAGGCTCAGGGTTTTAGGCTCACGGTTTTAGGCTCACGGTTTTAGGCTCACGGTTTTAGGCTCACGGTTTTAGGATCACGGTTTTAGTGCCACGATTTTAAGCTCACAGTTTTAGGCTCACGGTTTTAGGGTCACGGTTTTATAGTCACGGTTTTAGGGTCACGCTTTTAGGGTCACGCTTTTAGAGTCACGGTTTTAGTCTCACGGTTTTAGGTTTACGGTTTTAGGGTCACGGTTTTAGGCTCACAGTTTTAGGCTTACAGTTTTAGGGTCACGGTTTTAGGCTCACGGTTTTAGGCTCACGGTTTTAGAGTCACGGTTTTAGGCTCACGGTTTTAGGTTTAAGGTTTTAGGCTCACAGTTTTAGGCTCACGGTTTTAGGGTCACGATTTTAGGCTCACGGTTTTAGTGTCACGATTTTAGGGTCACGGTTATAGGGTCACGGTTTTAGGGTCACGGTTTTAGGTTCACGGTTTTAGGATCACTGTTTTAGGCTCACGGTTTTAGAGTCACGGTTTTAGGCTCACGGTTTTAGGCTCACGGTTTTAGGGTCACGGTTTTAGGGTCACAGTTTTAGGCTCATGGTTTTAGGGTCACGGTTTTAGGGTCACAATTTTAGGGTCACGATTTTAGGGTCACGGGTTTAGGCTCACAGTTTTAGGCTCACAGTTTTAGGGTCACTGTTTTAGGGTCACGGTTTTAGGTTTACGGTTTTAGGGTCACGGTTTTAGGCTCACAGTTTTAGAGTCACGGTTTTAGGCTCACAGTTTTAGAGTCACGGTTTTAGGCTCACAGTTTTAGAGTCACGGTTTTAGGCTCGGTTTGAGGCTCATGGTTTGAGGCTCACGGTTTAAGGGTCACTGTTTTAGAATCATGGTTTTAGGCTCACGGTTTTAGAATCACGATTTTCTTGACCATCTCTGAGGAAAGTTAGGTGAGGTTTATACAGCGAGAGAGAAGATATTGATGACATGCTTTTCAAAAAAGGTGAATGTGTATTGCTATCTCTACAGGAACCGATGTGCCTTTTAAGCACACAAAGATTTAACTGAATAATTAATATGCATTTATCAAACTGCCGAATTAAGTGTA
>NC_090188.1:1128393-1135893 GCF_024679245.1 Pseudorasbora parva
ACACATTCGGACACGACTGTCTGAATTTGGCCCCTAGTGGCGGTCGCACGGGAATTTCATTATGATTGCACACGGCCACATGTGAGAGAAGCTTATCCTCGCGGCAAGAAACCCCGTTCTGTATGATACTGACGACCGATGACGGACAGATGATCAACAGAAACTGACCAATGAGATCATCAGGGCGGGCTTTAGACGATGACGGACAGATGATCGACAGAAACTGACCAATGAGATCATCAGGGCGGGCTTTAGACGATGACGGACAGATGATCAACAAAAAAACTGACCAATGAGATCATCAGGGCGGGCTTTAGCCGATGATGGACAGATGATCAACAGTATCTGACCAATGAGATCATCAGGGCGGGCTTTAGACGATGACGGATAGATGATCAACAGAAACTGACCAATGAGATCATCAGGGCGGGCTTTAGACGATGACGGACAGATGATCAACAGAAACTGACCAATGAGATCATCAGGGCGGGCTTTAGACGATGACGGACAGATGATCAACAGAAACTGACCAATGAGATCATCAGGGCGGGCTTTAGCCGATGATGGACAGATGATCAACAGAAACTGACCAATGAGATCATCAGGGCGGGCTTTAGCCGATGACGGACAGATGATCAACAGTAACTGACCAATGAGATCATCAGGGCGGGCTTTAGACGATGACGGACAGATGATCAACAGAAACTGACCAATGAGATCATCAGGGCGGGCTTTAGACGATGACGGACAGATGATCAACAGAAGCTGACCAATGAGATCATCAGGGCGGGCTTTAGCCGATGACGGACAGATGATCAACAGAAACTGACCAATGAGATCATCAGGGCGGGCTTTAGACGATGACGGACAGATGATCAACAGAAACTGACCAATGAGATCATCAGAGCGGGCTTTAGCCGATGACGGACAGATGATCGACAGAAACTGACCAATGAGATCATCAGGGCGGGCTTTAGACGATGACGGACAGATGATCAACAGTAACTGACCAATGAGATCATCAGGGCGGGCTTTAGACGATGACGGACAGATGATCAACAGAAACTGACCAATGAGATCATCAGGGCGGGCTTTAGACGATGACGGACAGATGATCAACAGAAACTGACCAATGAGATCATCAGGGCGGGCTTTAGCCGATGACGGACAGATGATCAACAGAAACTGACCAATGAGATCATCAGGGCGGGCTTTAGACGATGACGGACAGATGATCGACAGAAACTGACCAATGAGATCATCAGAGCGGGCTTTAGCCGATGACGGACAGATGATCGACAGAAACTGACCAATGAGATCATCAGGGCGGGCTTTAGACGATGACGGACAGATGATCGACAGAAACTGACCAATGAGATCATCAGGGCGGGCTTTAGACGATGACGGACAGATGATCGACAGAAACTGACCAATGAGATCATCAGGGCGGGCTTTAGACGATGACGGACAGATGATCAACAGAAACTGACCAATGAGATCATCAGGGCGGGCTTTAGCCGATGACGGACAGATGATCAACAGAAACTGACCAATGAGATCATCAGGGCGGGCTTTAGACGATGACGGACAGATGATCAACAGAAACTGACCAATGAGATCATCAGGGCGGGCTTTAGACGATGACGGACAGATGATCAACAGAAACTGACCAATGAGATCATCAGGGCGGGCTTTAGCCGATGACGGACAGATGATCGACAGAAACTGACCAATGAGATCATCAGGGCGGGCTTTAGACGATGACAGACAGATGATCAACAGTAACTGACCAATGAGATCATCAGGGCGGGCTTTAGCCAATGACGGACAGATGATCAACAGAAACTGACCAATGAGATCATCAGGGCGGGCTTTAGACGATGACGGACAGATGATCAACAGAAACTGACCAATGAGATCATCAGGGCGGGCTTTAGACGATGACGGACAGATGATCAACAGAAACTGACCAATGAGATCATCAGGGCGGGCTTTAGCCGATGATGGACAGATGATCAACAGAAACTGACCAATGAGATCATCAGGGCGGGCTTTAGACGATGACAGACAGATGATCAACAGAAACTGACCAATGAGATCATCAGGGCGGGCTTTAGACGATGACGGACAGATGATCGACAGAAACTGACCAATGAGATCATCAGGGCGGGCTTTAGACGATGACGGACAGATGATCAACAGAAACTGACCAATGAGATCATCAGGGCGGGCTTTAGCTGATGATGGACAGATGATCAACAGAAACTGACCAATGAGGCAGGCTTTAGCCGATGATGGACAGATGATCAAAAGTAGCGTAATCATCACGTCATCAAAGGCGCTTGGGTCACCCACACTCTCTCTTCTGATTGGCTGTGATTAATTTGGTAGCGAGTGCAGAGACTCCGCCCACACTCTCTTTTCTGATTGGCTGTGACTAATTTGGTAGCGAGTGCAGAGACTCCGCCCACTCTCTCTTCTGATTGGCTGTGACTAATTTGGAAGCGAGTGCAGAGACTCCGCCTACAATCTCTTTTCTGATTGGCTGTGACTAATTTGGTAGCGAGTGCAGACTCCGCCCGCACTCTCTCTTCTGATTGGCTGTGATTAATTTGGTAGCGAGTGCAGAGACTCCGAGTGCACACTCTTCTGATTGGCTGTGACTAATTTAGTAGCGAGTGCAGAGACTCCGCCTACAATCTCTCTTCTGATTGGCTGTGACTAATTTGGTAGCGAGTGCAGACTCCGCCCACACTCTCTCTTCTGATTGGCTGTGATTAATTTGGTAGCGAGTGCAGAGACACTCTTCTGATTTTATGATATTTTTAATAATGTTAATATTAGAGTTTGTGTTGTTTACTCCTGCGCCGCTGTGAGTTTGACTCGAGTTTAAAGTGTATTTTGGAGTTTAAAAGCATCCCTAACAAACGCAGGATGTTCTCGGATTGTGCCCGCTTTAATCCCATGATCCTTTGCTCCCTCAAAACACGATCTTTATGGTTTTTATTCTTCTTTCAGCGGCCGGTTCCGATACGCCGATCGCACGGATAACCTGAAAGAGCGTTTGTGCCGTTAAAAGCGTTTCCTTTGCATGTGGTTATTATTACACAAATAAGGCCATGACATAATTTGAGCGATCTGAGAAGCGCGCGGCGGTTTCTCAGCGGCGTCTTTCTCCGCGGCTCGGCTGATGCACTGAGCTGTAACTAAGCTAGCATGCAGGATATCCCGCCATTTAAATCTAGCCTAGCCAACTTTACATAACACATCATCGGCTTTTACATAAAGACAAAGAATCTGGACTCGAGTCTTAGCGGCTCTGGCTCTCTGGCTCAGCTTCACGGTCCGTGGCCCTGTTTGTGTTGGTTTGCTGAGGAAAGGCTTTGTTAGCTTCAGGGTGAAGGAGAAGATGTGAAATGGACTGACGTGAGATGCTGAGACGTCTCTCACCTTTATACTCTCCGGTTAATATAATATATAGGTGTATCACATCACCGCTAGATAATCAATCACTGCACCTGAAACACACACACACACACACACACACACACACACACACACACACACACACACACACACACACACACTGCCCCTTCACCTACCCAACACACACACACACACACACACACACACACACACACACACACACACACACACACACACACACACACACACACACACACACACACACTGCCCCTTCACCTACCCAACACACACACACACACACACACACACACACACACACTGCCCCTTCACCTACCCATCACACACACACACACACACACACACACACACACACACACACACACACACTGCTCCTTCACCTACCCATCACACACACACACACACTGCCCCTTCACCTACCCATCACACACACACACACACACACACACACACACACACACACACACACACACACTGCTCCTTCACCTACCCATCACACACACACACACACACACACACACACACACACACACACACACACACTGCTCCTTCACCTACCCATCACACACACACACACACACACACACACACACACACACACACACACACACACACACTGCTCCTTCACCTATCCATCACACACACACACACACACACACACACACACACACACACACACACACACACACACACTGCCCCTACACCTACCCATCACACACACACACACACACACACACACACACACACACACACACACACACACACACACACACACACTGCCCCTACACCTACCCATCACACACACACACACACACACACACACACACACACACACACACACACACACACACACACACACACACACACACACACACACACACACCAGCGCTCGGCGTCACTACATTCACAAAATGTATTTACATATTTCCTTGGATATTTACATAGTTTATTTACATATTAACCTAATTATTTACATCTTGTTTATTTAAGTATTTAATTTTTTTTCTTCTTATTTACAAATTTGTTTAGTTTTTTTATTCATTATTCATTTTGTTTATTTACAGTTTATTATTTATTTTGATTTAATAGTAATTACCCAATTTATGTTTATTTACATTTTTTTAACTTATATCTTGTTTATTTATGCATTTCATTTAATTTATTTTATATACCCATTTCATTAGTTATTTACTTAATTTACAGTTTATTTACACATTTACTTTATTTTCATCTGGCCTATTTACATATTTAATTATTTACAAATCTATTATTTACCTATTTAATTATTTAGTTGGTTATTTACATTATTATTTTAATTTTAATTTTAATTAAAGTATTTTCTATCTATCTATCTATCTATCTATCTATCTATCTATCTATCTATCTATCTATCTATCTATCTATCTATCTATCTATCTATCTATCTATCTATCTATCTATCTATCTATCTATCTATCTATCTATCTATCTATCTATCTATCTATCTATCTATCTATCTATCTGTCTATCGTTTCCTAAACGTTAAGTTACTAAAGTGAAAAGAGTTCCAAAGTAAATCCTACACCGATGTTTTTCAGTGTAGTTATGGCAATATTCACCGTTATGATTGATCAATAGCGCCGCGTGTGCTGTCCGTCCACTAAAGCAGCAAAAGTTAAATCCACAGAAAGTTTTGTTGTCCTTGCGGCTCTTTTGTAAGTCTCCATCACATCCAATCTCATCTGATATTATACGCTCATAATCAGATCAGAAGCATAAAGAACGATCTGAGGAACCGGACAGATATTAAAAAGCACGATAATCCAGATTGATGAACATTCGACGTCAGCATTAACAATATTTTCATGCGCGGGGAATAAAGGAAAATCAATATCGCCGGAGAGCGATCCGCTCTGAAAGACTCTCTTGTCTAATGA
Source organism: Pseudorasbora parva (assembly GCF_024679245.1). Taxonomy (NCBI): domain Eukaryota; kingdom Metazoa; phylum Chordata; class Actinopteri; order Cypriniformes; family Gobionidae; genus Pseudorasbora; species Pseudorasbora parva. The sequence continues at coordinate 1,133,754 of NC_090188.1, forward strand.
GGATACCTCCTCAAAATAGAGAAATATTCTTTTTAATTATTGGACATCTATAGTGGAATATGATTTACATTAATGAGCATAAGTGTATTAAAGGCAGCGGCTCAATGATGCATGAAGAGCGAGGGCTTGCGTGGCTTTAATTAGTAATGGAGGCCTGGATTGTTCGGCCTTCGTGCAAATCTAATAACACACACAATGCTCGTCGTGTGTGTGTGTCCATCAGAAGATGATCACATTATCCCATTGTGCTCTTAAATGGCTGAAGTTTAGAGGAAAACCCTGCAAATGGCATCTTCTCTTTATGGAAATAAAGGAAATGTTTCTGCACTTCTGGAACGTTTCTTTAAAAAAAAAAAAGCAAATCGATCGTTTTGTGCTTTACTAATCAAGTCCGTTTAGCTCACGCAACTTCATAAAAGTTTTATTTATTAATTTTACTTCTTTGTGTATTTTACAAAAACTTTGAGTCTTTGAGTCTGGACATAACAAACTGAAAAAATATGTAATCTTGTTAATATGGAAGCCGTTTCCGCCACTAAATAAAACAATAAAAAGAATAACTACGACTTTTTATCTCAGAATTGCGTGATATAAAGTCAGAATATTGAAATATAAACTCGCAATTGTGTGATATAAAGTTATAATTATGATATAAACCTGCCCAGTTTCAGTAAATAACACAAATCATTCATGTGATCTCAACACAAACAGATAAAGTAAACTTTAATTTGACTTATATTTAAGTGGATTGAACACACAGGCCGAGAAAACGAGGCTCTAAGAATATATCGATCATTGGCGTTATAGTACGCAGAAACTCCGCCTCTACAGCTAAATGTGTGCGCCTGCTTCTGTAGCTCCACCCACCTGTGTATGTAGCCTCACCCACCTGCTTATGTAGCCCCACCCACTTGCTTCTGTATCCCCGCCCACTCGTGTATTTTATGTGCTTATGTAGCCCCGCCCACCTGCTTCTGTAGCCCCACGCACCGACTTGTGCAGCTAAACGAGCAATAAATACGCCATAGATATCAAGATAATCGCTTGTAGACATGACACTGGATCTGCACACATACTGAGATTAAAACACAATGCTGAGCTTCTGTATCGGATCCGAAAGAAATGGTGCAACACACTTATGTGAGTAACACGTCTTTTTATATGCGATAGTATTGCATTGTTACAGATCGTATTGATTATGTGTGCGTGTCAAACTGTACATACATTAGCATGCTGTCACAGGCTGGAGAATCCTTTATTTGTTGGTTAAATTGCGATTCGAATGTAACGTTATGGGCCTGGGCTCATAAAGCACAGCATCCTGGCGCTGTGTTTTCCAGACCAAAACGTAAGCCCGACGGTACTCTCTTGACTTGATATGGGATGGGCAGTGTGTGTGTGTGTATGTATGCGTGCGCGCGCGCGTGCTGTTCATGCTTATATCCACTGATCTGATCTGGCGGGCCAAGTAATAAAAAAATAACATTCCAATTAATCACAGGTGGATGAGAAATAAATCATTGTGTTTGTTTGATAAAGATGTTTTGCGAGCCCTGTGAGAGAATCATTCCGGTGCCGCTTTCAAAACAATCCTTCATGTGAACTGACAGGAGCTGAAGCTCATTAAATATGCAAATCTTATCCAATCCTCGCCGTGGGCGTTTGCTTGCAAGTCTCCAATGCCACGCCCATCAAAACCCAGCGTTCAGGAGAGAGCCTCAAAACCAGTGTAGAAAAGAGCCTATTACTGATCAGTTATGATGTTTCTGAATGTAAAAACCACACAAACGTCATTTGTTGAATTTTTTTTTAAAAAAGCCAGTTCATGACACCTTTAATAATAACAACGGGGGTCAGCAGATAAACATCACATTCTTATTTTTGGGTGAACTTCCCTTTTCCAGATTGTAAAGTGTAAATATATGCAAGCGCGAACGACAGCCGCTTCAAGGGGATGCCAGGTGTGCGGGAAACCCCCCCAAAAATACAATTCGAAAACCAGCTACCGAATGAATATTCAAATAATCTGGTCCTTCCCTATTATATTTACATATTTATTTAAATAGTTTAGTATTTGATTACTGATTTATTTACTATTATTTTCTTAATTGTCTATTTAAATATTGGATTTATTTACTTA
>NC_090188.1:1143393-1155893 GCF_024679245.1 Pseudorasbora parva
GTGTGTGTGTGTGTGTGTGTGTGTGTGTGTGTGTGTGTGTGTGGGATGGGTAGGTTTAGGGGCAGTGTAGGGGGATAGACAATACAGTTTGTACAGTATAAAAACCATTACGCCTATGGAGAGTCCCCACAATTCACAAAAACAAACGTGTGTGTGTGTGTGTGTGTGTGTGTGTGTGTGTGTGTGTGTGTGTGTGTGAGAAACAAGATTATTTTTCTCACCCCATTGGCAGATCATTTTGCCTGTTTTAAGCAAAAACTCACTTCAATTAAATTTTTTTTTCAACATAACAAGGAAAAATATCTCATGTCGTTTTACTGATCTAGTAAATGCATCTTGATTTAAGAATATTTAGATGTTTGGACTGGAAACAAGACAAAAATACTGAGTAAGAAGAGCATTTTTGCAGTGAAATACATCCTTAAAGGGATAGTTCATTTTAATTAAGCAATTTTAACGAGCAGTAGAAGTGTGTTTTCGAGTGTGTTTTTGAGTGTGTTTTTGAGTGTGTTTTTGAGTGTGTTTTTGAGTGTGTTTTTGAGTGTGTTTTTGAGTGTGTTTTCGAGTGTGTTTTCGAGTGTGTTTTCGAGTGTGTTGAATGGGCGTCTCCGTCTCCGCGGTTTGAGGTGAAAAAGCACATAAACTAAAGCAAGCCGACTCGTTCCCGCAAGCCGACCTTCATCCTCTCCTCCTCCTCAGGGAAGGTTTTCATCCATTAAATGTGCGGAGGTTTCGGGGCCGGACCTTCTGTTTGTGCTTTTGACAAATCAGCAAATGTTTAATCTCAAGATGAGCCGGCGCTCATAAATAATGCAGGCTGGCTCAGTCCAGCCCAACTCGTTCTCATGCTTTGGGCTCCTTGATATTTGTCTGAACTTTTAACCCCGTAGTGCATGATCTCCGCTCCTCTACACGTCATGGGTGACACGCTGCGTCACACACACACACACACACACACACACACACACACACACACACACACACACACACACACACACACACACACACACACACACACACACACACACACACACACAGCTAAAATGCTCTTCTTATTTAGTATTTTTGTCTTGTTTCCAGTCCAAATATCTTAATATTCTTAAATCAAGATGCATTTACTAGATCAGTAAAACAACATATTTTTCCTTGTTTTGTTAAAAATTAAATCAAAAGGAAGTGAGTTTTTGCTTAAAACAAGCAAAATTATCTGCCAAAGGGGTACAAAAATGAATCTTGTTTCTGTTTGGAACAGAAACAGGAAACAAAACTTCAATCAGAAATCATTTTTCTCACCGCATTGGGATTGACACTGAAGACTGGAGTAATGATGCTAAAAATCACAGGAATAATTACACTTCACTATATATTCACACGGACAACAGTTTGTTTAAATAACAAAAATATTTAAACATTTTTACTGTATTTTTGATCATATATAAATGTTTCTTGAACATCATATGAGAATGATTAGTGAAGGGTCATGTGACTCTGAAGACTGGAGTAATGATGATAAATTCAGCTTTGATCACAGGAATAAATTACACTTTACTATATATTCACATAGAGAACAGATTGTTTAAATCGCAAAAATATTTCACAATTTTTACTGTATTTTTGACCATATATAAATGTTTCTTGAACATAATATGAGAATAATTAGTGAAGGGTCATGTGACATGCTGAAAATCCCAGGAATAATTACACTTTACTATATGCTCACACAGAAAACAGTTTGTTTAAATCGCAAAATATATTTCACAATTGTAACTCATATAAATACAGCTTTGCTGAGCAGAAAATAGACTCAAAGCATGTTTTTCTGTCACGGCTCCTAATAAAGTTAACTCGGTTTCATGTACTCACTTTTCATTGATTTCTTTTGCGCTCCGGATCTTCCGTATGTCTGAAGGTCAGTGAAGCAGAGAGAGCTGAGATTGCAGATGGCCATTTTATTCCTCTATTGTGTGTGTCACTGTATCCTCGTCTCCCATGACTCCAGTGGCTCGCTCCAGCTTTATTCGTGGGCTTTACGGCACTATTGAGAGCATTAGCTCACGATTTTGGGCCGTTGCATTGAGCCCAAAGCAGACAGGAAGCAGGTTTGCCTCTTTTAGGCCAAACTTGAGGACTGGAGGACCAAAAGCCCCTGAGAAAAGCAGTTAGTGAACTGTGAACCGCATCAAATCCCCAACGCTTTACGCCTAGCAGGCTCCGTTTGTTTGGGCCTTCGACAGACACAGAAACTGTCTGATTGTTCAGTAAAAATTAAGAATATAATCCTATTGAAGTAAATCTTTGGTCATGCTAAACTCTGACTGTGCTGCTTTGAGCGGCTCAGATTGAGCGCTTTGACAGAATCGGCTCTCGCTATAATTTACATGTTACATTTGAGCGGCGGGAACTCGTTACATAAGAAAAGAGTCCTGCTTCTTCATATTCATAAGAGCAAGTTTTTTTGCTCTTTTGTGGTGTTGGGTTATTTATAAACACGTGCGCTTATGAAATCACACCTGCCTTTGCTAAACGGAGCCGGCGTTGTGATAAAAGTTCATATGGCATTATAGCATGTGCGATTCCTCTAATCATGCGTGTTTTCAACACTGATAATAACAATCGTCATATTAGAGGGATTTATGAAGGATTGTGAAACTAGGAGGTGCTGGAAACTGTGAATTCACAAAAAAAGTATTTTAAATTATAACAATTTCACAATTTTTACTGTAATTTCTCTTTTATTTCTCTTTCTAAATATATTTTATTTAGTATAAACTATTGTTACATGTTAATATTTTTAAATCACACTTTGAATGGTAGTTTCCACCGAAATATGAACTGATAATAATCAATATCATTTAATAAATATTTGTTGATCATCAGATCCTCATATGAGAATGATTAGTGAAGGATCATGTGACACTGAAGACTGGAGTAATGATGATAAATTCAGCTTTGATCACAGAAATAAATCACACTTTACTATATATTCACGTAGTGAACAGTTTGTTTAAATCGCAAAAATATTTTGCAATTTTTACTGTATTTTTGATCATATAAATGCAGCTAATAACTTTTAATTTTAAATTATAACAATATTTCACAATTTTTACTGTATTTTTGATAATATAATACAGCTTATCATTTTAATTTATAACAATATTTCACAATTATTACTGTAATTTCTCTAGTATGTTATATTTGAGTGCCATGCACTTTTTAATATATATTATTTAGTGTAAACACTATTATGTTACATGTTAATATTTTTAAATCACACTTTGAATGGTAGTTTCCACAGAAATATGAACTGATAATAATCAATATCATTTAATAAATATTTGTTGATTATCAAATCATCATATGATAGTGATTTATGAAGGATCTTGTGACACTGAAGACTGGAGTAATGATGATAAATTCAGCTTTGATCGCAGGAATAAATCACACTTTACTATATATTCACATAGAGAACAGTTTGTTTAAATTGCAAAAATATTTCACAATTTTTACTGTATTTTTGATCATATAAATGCAGCTTTGTTGAGCAGAAAATTTGATGTTTTCTGTCTCGGCTCCTAATAAAACTTATCATTTTAATTTATAACAATATTTCACAATTATTACTGTAATTTCTCTAGTAAGTTATTTTTGAGTGCCATGCACTTTTTAATATATATAATTTCATATAAACACAATTATGTTAATATTACATGTTAATATTTTTAAATCACACTTACCCCAAACCTTTAAATGCTAGTTTCCACACAAATATGATTGATAATAATCATTATCTTGTGACACTGTAGACTGGAGTAATGATGCTAAATTCAGCTTTTTATTACAGGAAAAAAAAATACACTTTACTATATATCACACAGAGAACAGTTTGTTTAAACCGCAAACATACTTCACAATTTTTACTGTATTTACTGTATTTTTGATCATATAAATGCAGCTTTGTTGAGCAGAACATTTTATATTTTCTTTTACAGCTCCGAATAAAGTTAGGAGGAAACTTATAATTTTGTTAGAATTTAAAATTATATTTCACAATTTTTACTGTATTTTTGATCATATAAATGCATTTTTTGAGCAGATGATGATGTTTTCTGTCTCAGCTCCTATTAAAGTTAGGAGAAAACTTGGAAAACTTATAATTTTAAATTATAACTTTCACAATTTTTACTGTATTTTTGATCATATAAATGCAGCCTTGCTGAGCAGAAAATTAGATGTTTTCTGTCTCAGCTCCTAATAAAGTAACAATATTTCAAAAATTTTACTGTAATTTCGGTGAGCAGAGGATACTTTATTACATGTTATATTTGAGTGCCATGCACTTTTATATATATATATATATATATATATATATATATATATATATATATATATATATATATATATATATATATATATATATATATATATATATATATATAATTTTTTATAAACACTATTATGTTACCATTACATGTTAATATTTTTAAATCACACTTACCCCAAACCTTTGAATGGTAGTTTCCACCCAAATATGATTGATAATAATCATTAAGGTTTAATCTGAGAATGATTAGTGAAGGATCATGTGACACTGAAGACTGGAGTAATGATTTTAAATTCAGCTTTGATCACAGGAATAAATTGCACTTTACTATATATTCACATAGAGAACCGTTTGTTTAAATCACATTTTTTTACTGTATTTACTGTATTTTTGATCATATAAATGCAGCTTTGTTGAGCAGAACATTTTATATTTTCTTTCACGGCTCCTAATAAAGTTAGGAGAAAACTTATAATTTTGTTATAATTTTAAATTATACTTCACAATTTTTACTGTATTTTTGATCATAAATGCAGCTTTGCCGAGCAGAAGATAAGATGTTTTCTGTCGCGCTTCTAATAAAGTTAGGGGAGAACTTATAATTTTAAATTATAACCATATTTCACAATTTTTACTGTATTTTTGATCAGATAAATGCAGTTTTTTGAGCAGAAGATGAGATGTTTTCTGTCGCGGCTCCTAATAAAGTTAGGAGAAAACTTGGAAAACGTAAAATTTTTAATTATAACAATATTTCACAATTTTTACTGTATTTTTGATCAGATAAATGCTGCTTTGCTGAGCAGAACCTTTTTATATTTTCTGTCACGGCTCCTAATAAAGTTAGGAGAAAACGTATAATTTTGTTATAATTTTAAATTATAACAATATTTCAAAAATGTACTGTAATTTTGGTGAGCAGAAGAGACTATTACATTATATTTGAGTGCCATACACTTGTTTTAATAAATATAATTTCGTATAATCACTATTATATTAGCACTGATATGTTGCTTGACATGTTTTTGTGTATGTATGACTGTTATTCGGTGTATATTTATATTTAACTCTTTATTAATCAGGTGTGTTGTGCCTCTTTTGGCACATTTAGAGTAGGGCTGTGCAATATATAGGAATTATTGAAATATCGCAAATGTACAAATCACAAAATGCATATCGCAACGACACGCGATATCTAAATGATGTTAATAGGCTACTTCAACATTGTGAAAAGTGTCTGTTTTAGGCCGACGTGTATAGCAGAGAATAGACTGGGCTCACGACTGTTACTTATGGGACTTGCTTAATGTTAAAAAGAGTTATTAAAATAACTCGGATGAATAACCTTTGTGGCTTTATGATGCATCAGTGTATGTTTAATTAATGTAAAGACTACACTGCAAAAAAATGCTCTTCTTATTTAGTATTTTTGTCTTGTTTCCAGTCCAAATATCTAACAATTCTTAAATCAAGATGATTTACTAGATAAGTAAAACAACATAAGATATGTTTTCTTGTTTGTTGAAAATAATATCAAGTGAGTTTTTGCAACAGTTTTTGTGAACAGGCAAAATGATCTGCCAATGGGGTGAAAAGAATAAAGATTTCTGACTGAAATAAGATTATTTTTCTCACCCCATTGGCAGATCATTTTGCTTGTTTTAAGCAAAAACTCTCTTCATTTTGATATTTTTCCCCAGAAAACGAGAAAAGATCTTATGTCGTTTTACTGATCTAGTAAATGCATCTTGATTTAAGAATATTTAGATATTTAGACTGGAAACAAGACAACAATACTAAGCAACGAGATCATTTTTTTTTGTTGCAGTGTACTGTTTTAAGTTCTTATTTTTAATAACAAAGATAAATTAAAATAACAAAAATAATCTTTGTTTACCTGGATGTTCTCGATATTGAGTTGATATAAATATTAGCAAGTCAAGCAAAGAGTTTTTGGTGTTTTGAATATTTGCATTACATTTTTGGTTTGTTTACATTGATGTAAAAAGTATATTGTCTGATTTGTGACATAAATCTTTGTTGTACACTGAAGAAAATTATTTAAAAAAAGAAGCTATCTGGTTGCCTTAATTTTGAGTTCATTGAAATAATTTTTTTTGAGTTCATACAATGAACAGTTTTTCCAATTTCTAATTGCCTTCATTGTATCAACTCAAATTTTTAATTTCAATAAACCCAAAATTTTAAGGCAACCAGGTTACTGACTTTTTTAAGTTAAACCAACAACATTTTCCTGCAATCCTTTCTTTTCCCAGAAAGAATATAAAACACATATATGGTATCATTCTCAGAATTTAAATGTTTGTTTAAATATAATTTACAAAGTATTGCATTTTCTCCAATATCGCACAGCCCTAATGTAGAGAGCCGAACACTTGCTGTTGTCTAATTTCTCCATCTTTCTCTCTGTTCTTTTTTTTCAGGCTCTTGGGTGTTGCTACTTCCTCCATGATTCCTTGAAAAACATCCAGCAATTTGATTTCAAAGGTGTGTGTGTGTGTGTGTGTGTGTGTGTCTTTAACTCATCAATCCCATCAAATCCGGCGCGGTCAAGGTTGTTCCAGAAGCTATAAAACATGCTAAGACGGAGTTAGCGATAGGAAACAGTAATGCTTATTAATATTAGGATTTAATTCATGAGATTTCAGGCCCTGGTAATAGAGCACTCAAGCTATTGGACAGTTAGCGGCGGTGACCTCATCAGCGGTAGGGGTCAGAGGTCGCGTGTCCCGGCGGTCACGCTAATTAAAGCCACTCCCATTACACCGGTGTCAGCATTAGCCCGGCTCAAACCCATCAGAACCACACCACACTCAGTCCAATATTAGAGTTTAAGACTGTAAAGGGCTCGTTATTTTTAACACATTTACATGCATTTCCCTTAAAGGAACACTCCGCTGTTTTTAGAAATAGGGCTTATCCGACTACATTTTAGATACCGTATATACCCGAATATAAGACAACCCTGAAAATAAGACGACCCCCCATTTTTCAGACTTATTTTTTGTGGAAAAATTGGGAACGTAAAAAACTTAAAATAAGTAATTAGTTATAGTTACTCTCTACTTGTTCCAAAAAGTAACTGAGTTAGTAACTGAATTACTCTATAATAAAAGAAACTCGTTACCAACTATTTGCGTAACTGTAAAATAAAGTTGCTATAAGTCATATCATTTAGATTATTTTGACCAGTTTTCACAAGTCAGCTGAAATGAGCAGAACAGACTCAAGTGTTTATAACTTATAATAATAATAATAATAATAAATATATTAGCCTAATTTACACAGACTAGACTCTTTGTAGAGCACATTAAAATTATAAAACTGTCTCACAACTGGTGGACAGACTGTAGCCTGCTCGAAGTGTTTTCTTCCTCACAAAAGTAAATAGTTTAACAAGGAGTGCTCAAGTCTTGTTTGTAACACACACACACACACACACACACACACACACACACACACACACACACACACACACACACACACACCTTGACAGAGAGCCTGTTCGGATGAAAGCCGCTTCAGTGAGCTCATTATAGTAATGCTGCGTTTTATTCTCACCACGCTGCACAAACCGTACATCAAAACCTGGCAAACTTGGTATCGTTGGACTCGGCAAGGATTGAGGACACCAAAAAAGTTACCCCCATCAAAATATGTCAACCACACTTAAAGTTATAAGCGTTTGGAAAAGAAAATTATCCACTAGGTGACGCTGTTTTGAAACTTCTCAGGCTACTTCAGGACACATTTGATGACCCATAAAGTTTCGCAATAATCCGTTCATTCATTCGTAAAATACAGCATTTTAGCACATAATTCAAAATGGCCGACAGCCAAAATGGCCGACATGGTAAAGTTCGACATGACTCGGCATGACGCCCTGAATCGAACGAGACCAATTTTATGGTTTTTGGATAAACGGTTCAGAAGTTATACGCCCAAATAGCCATTTTGTGTATCTCCGGACCAGTAGGCGGCGCTGCGCTGAAACGCTGCATGTTCCCTCAGGTCATGCTTGTGATGACACGTACCAAGTTTGGTTTGAACACGATAAAGCGATGTGGAGATATAGCCTTTAGTGTGTTTTTGCAAGCGCTACGTAAAATTTGTTTGCATGTTAATCAAAAACTATTTGACACATCAACTTGAATTCCATGAATTTTTGTCAGCATGGTCTGGTTTTCAATTAATTAAAAATGGCGGGAAAATTTGCATATCGGAAAATTACATCGTAGAGTGCAATCGAAACGGCTTGATCCAAGGAATCAGAGGAAAAACGTATTTTGTTTCTATCTCCGTTCAAAAGTTGTTAGCATAAACATGAGTGAAACTTTGGACAGTTGGTGGCGCTAGATGGAAGGGTTTAGAGACTCCAAATTTGTTGTGGTTACTAATAGTACTGACCTCTATCAGTGTACCAAATCACATAACTTTCCCGCAAACGGTTCTATGGGCTGCCATAGACGGTTCCATGGTGGAATAATAATAATAATAAATCTAACTATTTCAAGATGGGCTCCTCACCTTCGGTGCTTGGCCCCTAATAACGGAGAAAAAAAAGAGAATTAGTCCTCAGATGCCAAGTCTATAATTTATAGCAAAAAAATCTAGCATGAATTTGATCTCAAGCTAATTCATTGAAAGCAGTTATTACTCCACCACCTGCGTGACATTAACACTCGTGTCGTCGGTGTTCTCTAACGGATGACATCCTGTGGAAATTAGGGCTGTCCCCGACTAAGGATTTACACATTCGAATCAGAATTTTCTAATCTCTCTATGGTCGACCGATAGTCGAATCATCTACAGGGAGTGCAGAATTATTAGGCAAGTTGTATTTTTGAGGATTAATTTTATTATTGAACAACAACCATGTTCTCAATGAACACAAAAAACTCATTAATATCAAAGCTGAATATTTTTGGAAGTTTTAGTTTTTAGTTTGAGCTATTTTAGGGGGATATCTGTGTGTGCAGGTGACTATTACTGTGCATAATTATTAGGCAACTTAACAAAAAACAAATTTATACCCATTTCAATTATTTATTTTTACCAGTGAAACCAATATAACATCTCAACATTCACAAATATACATTTCTGACATTCAAAAACCAAACAAAAACAAATCAGTGACCAATATAGCCACCTTTCTTTGCAAGGACACTCAAAAGCCTGCCATCCATGGATTCTGTCCGTGTTTTGATCTGTTCACCATCAACATTGCGTGCAGCAGCAACCACAGCCTCCCAGACACTGTTCAGAGAGGTGGACTGTTTTCCCTCCTTGTAAATCGCACATTTGATGATGGACCACAGGTTCTCAATGGGGTTCAGATCAGGTGAACAAGGAGGCCATATCATTAGATTTTCTTCTTTTATACCCTTTCTTGCCAGCCACGCTGTGGAGTACTTGGACGCGTGTGATGGAGCATTGTCCTGCATGAAAATCATGTTTTTCTTGAAGGATGCAGACTTCTTCCTGTACCACTGCTTGAAGAAGGTGTCTTCCAGAAACTGGCAGTAGGACTGGGAGTTGAGCTTGACTCCATCCTCAACCCGAAAAGGCCCCACAAGCTCATCTTTGATGATACCAGCCCAAACCAGTACTCCACCTCCACCTTGCTGGCGTCTGAGTCGGACTGGAGCTCTCTGCCCTTTACCAATCCAGCCACGGGCCCATCCATCTGGCCCATCAAGACTCACTCTCATTTCATCAGGCCATAAAACCTTAGAAAAATCAATCTTGAGATATTTCTTGGCCCAGTCTTGACGTTTCAGCTTGTGTGTCTTGTTCAGTGGTGGTCGACTTTCTGCCTTTCTTACCTTGGCCATGTCTCTGAGTATTGCACACCTTGTGCTTTTGGGCACTCCAGTGATGTTGCAGCTCTGAAATATGGCCCAACTGGTGGCAAGTGGCATCTTGGCAGCTGCACGCTTGACTTTTCTCAGTTCACGGGCAGTTATTTTGCGCCTTGGTTTTTCCACACGCTTCTTGCGACCCTGTTGACTATTTTGAATGAAACGCTTGATTGTTCGATGATCACGCTTCAGAATCTTGGCTATTTTAAGACTGCTGCATCCCTCTGCAATATATCTCACTATTTTTGACTTTTATGAGCCTGTCAAGTCCTTCTTTTGACCCATTTTGCCAAAGGAAAGGAAGTTGCCTAATAATTATGCACACCTGATATAGGGTGTTGATGTCATTAGACCATACCCCTTCTCATTACAGAGATGCACATCACCTAATATGCTTAACTGGTAGTAGCCTTTCCAGCCTATACAGCTTGGAGTAAGACAACATGGATAACGAGGATGATGTGGTCAAAATACTCATTTGCCTAACAATTCTGCACTCCCTGTATGTGTGTGTAAACCATAGACCAGAAAAAAATAAACGGTATAAACGGGTTGGGAAGGGCGGGACACTAGGAGGCTAAGACTATTTTTATTTTACTTTACACACGGCAAACAGCCACCACTTTTAATAAAGTGATCAAAACTAGGCTACACTACACATTCATAAATTAATCGTTCTCTCATAACATTTAAAAGCTGCGATCGAAACACAAACATCACACAAATATATAAAAGAACATTTTGATAAATAAACCTAAAAAAATACCTGCCTAGAGAGGAAAAGAACACTGAGTGCGTTTACATGCACGTTCTTAAGCCGATTGTGCCTAAAGGGGGTCGCACACCAGACTGAAGCTCAGCGCCGAGTCTCAGGATCTCACACCGGACTGAAGCTCAGCGCCGTGTCTCAGGATCTCACACCGGACTGAAGCTCAGCACCGTGTCTCAGGATCTCACACCGGACTGAAGCTCAGCGCCGCGCCTCAGGATCTCACACCGGACTGAAGCTCAGCGCCGTGTCTCAGGATCTCACACCGGACTGAAGCTCAGCGCCGTGTCTCAGGATCTCACACCGGACTGAAGCTCAGCGCCGCGTCTCAGGATCTCACACCGGACTGAAGCTCAGCGCCGTGTCTCAGGATCTCACACCGGACTGAAGCTCAGCGCCGTGTCTCAGGATCTCACACCGGACTGAAGCTCAGCGCCGTGTCTCAGGATCTCACACCGGACTGAAGCTCAGCGCCGTGTCTCAGGATCTCACACCGGACTGAAGCTCAGCGCCGCGTCTCAGGATCTCACACCGGACTGAAGCTCAGCGCCGTGTCTCAGGTATCTCACACCGGACTGAAGCTCAGCGCCGTGTCTCAGGGATCTCACACCGGACTGAAGCTCAGCGCCGTGTCTCAGGATCTCACACCGGACTGAAGCTCAGCGCCGTGTCTCAGGTATCTCACACCGGACTGAAGCTCAGCGCCGTGTCTCAGGGATCTCACACCGGACTGAAGCTCAGCGCCGTGTCTCAGGATCTCACACCGGACTGAAGCTCAGCGCCGTGTCTCAGGATCTCACACCGGACTGAAGCTCAGCGCCGAGTCTCAGGATCTCACACCAGACTGAAGCTCAGCGCCGTGTCTCAGGATCTCACACCAGACTGAAGCTCAGCGCCGAGTCTCAGGATCTCACACCGGACTGAAGCTCAGCGCCGTGTCTCAGGATCTCACACCGGACTGAAGCTCAGCGCCGTGTCTCAGGATCTCACACCGGACTGAAGCTCAGCGCCGTGTCTCAGGATCTCACACCGGACTGAAGCTCAGCGCTGCGTCTCAGGATCTCACACCGGACTGAAGCTCAGCGCCGTGTCTCAGGTATCTCACACCGGACTGAAGCTCAGCGCCGTGTCTCAGGGATCTCACACCGGACTGAAGCTCAGCGCCGTGTCTCAGGATCTCACACCGGACTGAAGCTCAGCGCCGTGTCTCAGGTATCTCACACCGGACTGAAGCTCAGCGCCGTGTCTCAGGGATCTCACACCGGACTGAAGCTCAGCGCCGTGTCTCAGGATCTCACACCGGACTGAAGCTCAGCGCCGTGTCTCAGGATCTCACACCGGACTGAAGCTCAGCGCCGTGTCTCAGGATCTCACACCGGACTGAAGCTCAGCGCCGTGACTCAGGATCTCACACCGGACTGCAGCTCAGCGCCGTGTCTCAGGATCTCACACCGGACTGAAGCTCAGCGCCGTGTCTCAGGATCTCACACCGGACTGCAGCTCAGCGCCGTGTCTCAGGGATCTCACA
>NC_090188.1:1160893-1175893 GCF_024679245.1 Pseudorasbora parva
TACCAGTAGGTTCAGTAGATTCTCAGAAAACAAATGAGACCCAGCATTCATGATATGCACGCTCTTAAGGCTGTGCAATTGGGCAATTAGTTGAATTAGTTGAAAGGGGTGTGTTCAAAAAAATAGCAGTGTGGCATTCAATCACTGAGGTCATCAATTTTGTGAAGAAACAGGTGTGAATCAGGTGGCCCCTATTTAAGGATGAAGCCAACACTTGTTGAACATGCATTTGAAAGCTGAGGAAAATGGGTCGTTCAAGACATTGTTCAGAAGAACAGCGTACTTTGATTAAAAAGTTGATTAGAGAGGGGAAAACCTATAAAGAGGTGCAAAAAATGATAGGCTGTTCAGCTAAAATGATCTCCAATGCCTTATAATGGAGAGCAAAACCAGAGAGACCTGGAAGAAAACGGAAGACAACCATCAAAATGGATAGAAGAATAACCAGAATGGCAAAGGCTCAGCCAATGATCACCTCCAGGATGATCAAAGACAGTCTGGAGTTACCTGTAAGTACTGTGACAGTTAGAAGACGTCTGTGTGAAGCTAATCTATTTTCAAGAATCCCCCGCAAAGTCCCTCTGTTAAAAAAAAGGCATGTGCAGAAGAGGTTACAATTTGCCAAAGAACACATCAACTGGCCTAAAGAGAAATGGAGGAACATTTTGTGGACTGATGAGAGTAAAATTGTTCTTTTTGGGTCCAAGGGCCACAGGCAGTTTGTGAGACGACCCCCAAACTCTGAATTCAAGCCACAGTACACAGTGAAGACAGTGAAGCATGGAGGTGCAAGCATCATGATATGGGCATGTTTCTCCTACTATGGTGTTGGGCCTATTTATCGCATACCAGGGATCATGGATCAGTTTGCATATGTTAAAATACTTGAAGAGGTCATGTTGCCCTATGCTGAAGAGGACATGCCCTTGAAACGGTTGTTTCAACAAGACAATGACCCAAAACACACTAGTAAACGGGCAAAGTCTTGGTTCCAAACCAACAAAATTAATGTTATGGAGTGGCCAGCCCAATCTCCAGACCTTAATCCAATTGAGAACTTGTGGGGTGATATCAAAAATGCTGTTTCTGAAGCAAAACCAAGAAATGTGAATGAATTGTGGAATGTTGTTAAAGAATCATGGAGTGGAATAACAGCTGAGAGGTGCCACAAGTTGGTTGACTCCATGCCACACAGATGTCAAGCAGTTTTAAAAAACTGTGGTCATACAACTAAATATTAGTTTAGTGATTCACAGGATTGCTAAATCCCAGAAGAAAAAAAATGTTTGTACAAAATAGTTTTGAGTTTGTACAGTCAAAGGTAGACACTGCTATTTTTTTGAACACACCCCTTTCAACTAATTGCCCAATTGCACAGCCTTAAGAGCGTGCATATCATGAATGCTGGGTCTCATTTGTTTTCTGAGAATCTACTGAACCTACTGGTAACTTGTTTGCCACGTAGCAATAAAAAATATACTAAAAACCTTGATTATTCTGGTTAGTCACATTGTACTGCTATTATTTTGAACAAGACTGTATATATTTTATATTATTTTGTATTATCTAAAAAAACATATTTTTACATTTTTGTTTTATTTTATCTTCATTGTAACATATAATAATTTATTGTATTATTTTTTATACACACACACACACACACACACACACACACACACACACACACACACACACACACACACACACACACACACACACACACACACACACACACACACAAACATTTTAAGACCAATGATATCGGACCCACTCACATCTATCGTCTCTAATTCAGCTCATGTCTGTTTATCTACCCAATAAATGCCATAATAGATTTTATTTATCTGAAAATAAATGCCTTTCCGATCTGATGTGTTCGGCTAAAGCCGGATTCGAACCTGTGATGGATTTGGTCTAACCTTGATGCCATGCGTCTCTTACCGCTACTCTATAGCCACGGTTAATAACTCACTGATTTACGTTAGTTTGTCTGCCCCAATCAATCGTTTAGCAAACGGCGGTATATTTGTTTTTTAATGTAAATATGGTATCTAATGTTACTCCAGGAAAAAAAAAATCTGAGAGAGAGGACACACAACCTTTTTATTTGCTTCCGACGCCCATGGGGACATTAGTAGATTAGACACACAGACGCTCAGCTCTCGTGTGAACTGGACTATTTGTAATAAAGGTGTATTTGTATTTAACAGCGGTGGACAAACTGCACAACTCATTACTGGAGTAACAGCACTGCTGGTCAAATATTACTCCGTTACAAGTGAAAGTTGTAAAAACTGATTTTTACTGGAGTAAAAGTACAGAAGTGTTTGTTTTCAGAAGTACTTAAGTATCAAAAGTAAATGTCCTTCTTTATGTCGCCGCATTATTGTATTATAGTTGTATAAATGCACATTATGCCATCATGGTTTAAGCCAGTCGGTGACGCTCCATCTGACACACTAGCAGACGGCTAACTTAAACTCATTTAAATACTTGTAGAAAAGTTACAAAGCTGCTGTCACTTTAAGGCCGAATGCACGGATCCAATACACTGATACACATCTGATATTCTCACACTGTTCACCTTCACTGAAGACAGAATCAACTTTGTTTATGTGAATACTCCACTAAATGAGCATTTGGACATCCGTCTTCTTCCATTTTGCTCTAAACTATAAATCAGTGTTTAATAAATGCTGTGAAATCATTGAACTTCACGAGACTCTACAAGAGTGATTCCTGAAAGGCTTTCTGCAAAAACCCAAACACCTTTTAAAGAAGAAAAAAATCATCACTGACTTTCAAAGCTGCGACAGAAACGACTTTCCACTTCGAGGACCTTGATAGAAATGTAGTGGAGTAAAGAGGACGATATTTGTCTTTCAGATGGAGTGAAGTTAAAGTCAGAAGATTACAGAAAAAATAATACTCCAGTAAAGCACAGAGACTCAAACAGTGAACTTCAGTACAGGACTCGAGGAAATGAGCTTAGGCCCCGTTCACACTGCAGGTAAAAGTGGCCCAAATCTGATTTTTTGGGGGTCAAGTGACCAGGTCAGACTTCTTCAGAGGTAGTGTGAACACGCAAATCTAGCCCAGATCTGATTTTTTCAAAACCGATTTAGACCACATACATATGGCCCCGTTCACACCGCAAGTCCTAATGCTCAATTCTGATTTTTTGCTCAGATCTGATTTTTTGTTTGGCTGTTCACATTACCTTTTAAAATGTGGCCTAAATCTGATTCCAGTTTGAACTGTTTGAGGTTTCAAACTACCCGCATGTGCAAAAGAACAATATCATCAGACGCAGCGCGCTGCTTTACTAAAGTTCGGGAGGTTATAGAAGAAGTAAGCATTTTCACTTTTATTTAAATATGTGTAATAGAAGCCATAACATTAATGAGCAGGAGCTGAAGAGGAGAAGAACGAAAAGAAAAAGCAAAATTGGTTATTTTGGCCTCTTGTCTCCTTCCTTTGGCACTGAAGACACGTTCTTCTGTGTCCCCGTTCTTCCATTTCGTGTGCTTTCCAAAAGCGGAGCGGTTACGGTTACGGTCGGATCCTTCTAGCGTAGCTTTAACTGAAGTATCTCCCCATATATTAATGAGGTCTAACACCTCACTCTCCCTCCACTGACTCGCTCCATCGCTGTTCTCCATATCAAGTCTAGTTTTTAATGTTACTGTCTGTGTCTGTTGAGTCTACGGCTAGCTCGCCGGCGCATAATTGTGAGAAATGTCGACATAGATTGACATAAAAGTCACATCAAATCCGCCTTGGTTGTTCACACTGCGGCCGCATTGGAAACAAATCAGATCTGGGTCTGATTCAGGACCACGTATGTATGTGACTAAATCTGATTTGAAGAAATCAGATCTGGGCTAGATTTGAGTGTTCACACTACCTCTGAAGAAGTCTGACCTGGTCACTTGACCCCCAAAAAATCAGATTTGGGCCACTTTTGCCTGCAGTGTGAGCAGGGCCATACATATGTGGTCCTGAATCAGACCCAGATCTGATATTTTCCAATGCGGCCGCAGTGTGAACAACCAAGGCGGATTTGATGCGACTTTTACGTCAATCTATGTCGACATTTGTCACAATTATGCACCGGCGAGCTAGCCGTAGACTCAACAGACACAGACAGTAACATTAAAAACTTGACTAGATATGGAGAACAGCGATGGAGCGAGTCAGTGGAGGGAGAGTGAGGTGTTAGACCTCATTAGTATATGGGGAGATACTTCAGTTCAAGCTATGCTACAAGGATCCTACCGTAACCGCTCCATTTTTGAAAGCACACGAAATGGAGGAACGGGGACAAACGTGGCTTCAGTGCCAAAGGAAGGAGACAAAAGGCCAAAATAACCAATTTTGCTCTCTTTCTTTTCGTTCTTCACCTCTTCAGCTCCTGCTCATTAATGTTATGGCTTCCATTACACACACATGTTGATGATATTGTTCTTTTGCACATGCGGGTTAGTTTGAAACCTCGAACAGTTCACACTGGAATCAGATTTAGGCCACATTTTAAAAGGTAATGTGAACAGCCAAACAAAAAATCAGATCTGAGCAAAAAATCTGAATTGAGCATTAAGACTTGCGGTGTTGTCCAGCTCTGGTATTTAATGTAAATGGTATCTAACGTTACTCCAGTAAAGAGTTGAGTTGGGCTGTTTTTACCCATAGTTCCCTGCTGTCCTTCAGCCCGTGGATGATGTCTTGTTTAATCTGGAGCGGGTGCAGAGACCGATGGGCTTTCTGTGCGGTGTTCATCAATCACAGCTCGTGTTTATTAGTTATTACTCAGGCTGCGTTTGTGTGTGTGTGTGTGTGTGTGTGTGTGTGTGTGTGTGTGGCCATGCACCAGCTGTGCTGTTATTTATGAGGCGGTCCGGTCTTTCGGAAAGGTCAGCGGATAAGAGCGTTCTGAAGAAAAGCGGCCGATGGACGCCACAGATGAGATTATTGCCCTCGTTCTGGTCACTGTGACCCGCTCCTGCTGACCGTTCATCACTGCATGCCTGACCTTTACACATTTAAACAAACACTTCATTATTTATTTCATTTTATCTACAAAAAAGTTGGGACACTGTACAAATTGTGACTGCAATGATGTTTAATATTTTATTCAGAATACAGCATAGATGACGTATCAAATGTTTAAACTGAGAAAATGTGTAAGTTTAAGGGAAAAAAAAGGTTTAAATTTCATGGCATCAACACATCTCAAAGTTGTGCCGTGGCCATGTTTACCGCTGTGTGTCATCCCCTCTTCTTTTTATATCAGTCTGCAAACGTCTGGGACTGAGGAGACGAGCTGCTCAAGTTTAGTAATAGGAATGTTGTCCATTCTTGTCTAATACAGGCTTCTAGCTGCTCAACTGTCTTAGGTCTTCTTTATCGCATCTTCCTCTTTATGATGCGCCAAATGTTTTCTAATGGTGAAAGATCTGAGCCCGTTTTTATCAAGCTGCTCAAAGTGATATTTTAGTCTTAAAGCGTTAGTTCACCCAAAAATGTAATGTCTGTCATTAACTCCTCTCCCTAATGTCGCTCCACACCCGTAAGACCTCCGTTCATCTTCACACACAGTTTAAGATATTTTATATTTAGTCTGAGAGCGTATGCAAGTGTATGCACACTATACTGTCCATGTCCAGAAAGGGAATAAAAACATCATCACAGTAGTCCATATGAGACATCAGTGGGTTAATTAGAGTCTCTTGAAGCATCCAAAATACATTTGGGTCCAAAAATAACAAAAACTACGACTTTATTCAGCATTGGCTTCTCTTCCGCGTTTGTGTTCAATCCTCAGATAAAGATTCAAACGGTTATGAATCAGCGAATCGATTCATGATTCGGATCGCCAATGACTCGAGACTTCAGCAGTTTGACACGCGATCCGAATCATTGATCGATTCGCTGATTCATAACCGTTTGAATATATATAATATAATAATTATAGCAGTCTGAACTGGTTTTATTAGAATACATCTGACATTGTGATTGTAAAAGAGGTTCTGGAGGGTGTGTGTGTGTGTGTGTGTGTGTGTGTCTGTCTGTGTGTCTGTGTGTGTCAGTGAGTGTGTGAGGATAGATGCACTTTTATGATAGATAGATGCACTTTTATGAAGAATTTGATTTGGCTCTGGAGTCAATGGTGATGTTATCAGCTCATTTGTGTGTGTGTGTGTGACAGAGAGAGAGAGAGAGAGAGAGAGAGAGAGAGAGAGAGAGTGAGTGAGTGAGTGAGTGAGCATGAGAGGGTTAATATGTGTGTGTGTGTGTGTGTGTGTGTGTGTGTGTGTGTGTGTGTGTGTGTGTGTGTGTTTGTGTGTGTGTGTGTGTGTGTGTGTGTGTGTGTGTGTGTGTGTGTGTGTTTGTGTTTGTGTGATTGAGTCCAGTATGCTAATGCGACTGAATGAGATCCAGTTAATCTTGTCCTAATGCGGCTGAGAGAAGCTTTCATTTGCATCTGAGTTTCTAAATAAAATCAGTCCGTGTGTAATTACGTGACCCGGCCGCTAATTCGTTTACTCATCGCTCCGTTATTATAATATAATGCTCAGAGTCATGTGACTGAGTGCAGCCGCCTGATTGGCCCAGGTCTGATGATGTTTTCTCCTCCTGCAGCGCAAGTGGTCCAGAAAAGGCTTCATCCGAACCCGATGGGCTCTGGGAGATTGGTGAGTGTTCACCTCTGACCCTTACAGGGAAGGCACTGTGTGTGTGTGTGTGTGTGTGTGGGCTGGTAATCCCTACGTTATGGGCACCACAAAATGTCCCCACAAAGATGGCAATATCCGAAATCCTTGTTCTTGTGGGGACATTTTGTGGTCCTCATGAGGAAAACATCTTATAAATCACACAGGATGAGTTTTTTTTGAGAAAGTAAAAATGCAGAATGTTTCCTGTGATGGGTAGGTTTAGGGGCTGTGTGTGTGTGTGTGTGTGATGGGTAGGTTTAGGGGCTGTGTGTGTGTGTGTGTGTGTGTGTGTGTGTGTGTGTCTGTCTGTCTGTGTGTGTGTGTGTGTGTGTGTGTGTGTGTGTGTGTGTGTGTGTGTGTGTGTGTGTGTGTGTGTGTGTGTGTGTGTGTTCAGGTGTTTTTTCATCAGACTCTGCACCTGTAAGAACTCTCTGGGAGTCCGGAGCGATTCGGCTGAACCATTAGATTAGATTAGATTAGAGAGAGAGAGAGAGAGAGAGAGAGAGAGAGAGAGAGAGAGAGAGAGAGAGGCAGATTTAATCAAAGGATGACATGAGAACAAGAGTCTGGAGCGAGGGATGAAAGGCTGATGGAGGTGTAACAGGCTTAGGCTTGGCTCACTGGGATCGTGTCTCTCACTGTGCGTGTGTGTGTTTTGTGAAATATCAGGACTCAAATGTGTATAATGCCATGGGTATGACACAGGTATTACAGGAGAGGGTGAAATATGAGGACATTACCCATGGCCCCACTTTACAAAAGGCTTATAAATCACACAGGAGGAGTTTTTATGAGAAAGTAAAAATGCAGAATGTTTCCTGTGATGGGTAGGTTTAGGGTGTGTGTGTGTGTGTGTGTGTGTGTGATGGGTAGGTTTAGGGTGTGTGTGTGTGTGTGTGTGTGTGTGTGTGTGTGTGTGTGTGTGTGTGTGTGTGTGTGTGTGTGTGTGTGTGTGTGTGTGTGTGTGTGTGTGTGTGTGATGGGTAGGTTTAGGGTGTGTGTGTGTGTGTGTGTGTGTGTGTGTTAAAGCTTTCTCAGCGGTTTCTGTTGTGTTCTCTCTCTCCGCAGTGCCTTTGATCTGGTGAATATCCATCTGTTCCACGACGCCTCTAATCTGGTGGCCTGGGAGAACAGTCCCTCGCTTTACTCAGGCACGCGGCAGAAAGCGCTCCTCTTCGCGCTGAACAGGTGAGGGCCGCGTGCGCGCGCGCGTGTGTGTGCGTGTGTGTGTGTTTGTATGTGTGACAATCTTCTGAAAGCATGCAGCGAGGCGTCCATCCACTTTGAATAAATGCATGCAAACGTTATCAAGCATTCAGACGTCTCATGAATTTATGTCTCAAAGATCATATTTTCCCACTCACGCCTTCAGGTTCTCATCCAATGAGAGGCAGGAGCGGCTCTAATGGACAGAGTTTTATTACGCCATCATTTACCGAGATTTACCGGCATAATGACGCTTAAAAAGGACCTTTCTTGTTGCTTACATTGGGGATTTTAACCGTACTTTAGCTCTTTTGTCACCTAGGGCTTGATTTATAGGATCCTGTGGTTTGTGTGATATGGAAAACATGGACACAGTCCAGTTATAAAAGTGGAATATGTCAGAAATTGGGTGAATGATTCAAAACTCACTCAAATGTTATAGTGATGTTTTTATGTTTTCAAACTTTTCAGTGAAGTATTCACAGCAAAAATGCTCTTCTTCCTCAGTATTTTTGTCTTGTTTCTAGTCTAAATATCTAAAGATTCTTAAAACAATAAGTATTTACTAGACAAGCAAAAGTAATTGTCTTGTTTTAGGAAAAAATAACTCAAAATGAAGAGAGTTTTTGCTTAAAACAGGCAAAATGATCTGCCAATGGGGTGAGAAAAATAATCTTATTTCTGTTCGGAAACAAGATTTCAATCAGAAATCAGATTATTTCTCTCACCCCATTGGCAGATCATTTTGCCTGTTTTAAGCAAAAACTCATTCTGATTTTATTTTCAACAAATCTATATTATGTTGTTTTACTTATTATCTAGTAAATGCATCTTGATTTAAGAATATTTAGACTAGAAACAAGAAAAAATACTAAATAAGGAGCATTTTTTTACAGTGTAAAATGACACAAACTGATCAGAGGAGGAATGAGAGCTGAGGCTGAAGTGGGTTCGGAAAGTAAAAGTGGAATATGTCGGAAATTGGGTGAATAATTTAAAACGTAATAGTTGAGTACATGCGTTTTGATGGCTAAAATGACACGAACAGATCAGAGGAGGAATGATTGTTTTTGGATCCGGACCGCCGGCGCGAGTGGGAAGCACCTTCCCCCAAAGCAGTGAATAATGCTGGGCTCTTTTCAGCGCCGCCACTAACCTTTTGGCAGCCACCAGTAAAGTCTATTCTCCTGTTGTGATTTGGGAGGACAATGTGGCTGAACAGCCTTTTGAATTGAGCCGCTACCTCCAACAGTGTCTCCATTCAGCCTCCGGTTGGGAACCGACTTTCAGGCCCATTGTCCGCGGCGCTGTAACTTCTACCCCGGGGAGAGTCCAGCCTCCCCCTAAACTCCGCTCTTCTCTTCCTCCTGCATTCATCTGCTCTCCAACCTTTCCCCCAGGTGGAGCTAATAATGCGTCTCGTATCTCTGAGCGTTTCCAGAACAACCCTTGGCGTTCTGTGTGGTCACTGTTTGACATGCACAAAACGGCTCAAAACCAACATTCCGTTTTAGAATTCTGAAACAGTTGATACATTTGAAACAGTTGATACATTTGAAACAGTTGTTACATTTGAAACGGTTGTTAGATTTGAAACAGTTGATACATTTGAAACAGTTGTTAGATTTGAAACAGTTGTTAGATTTGAAACGGTTGTTACATTTGAAACAGTTGATACATTTGAAACAGTTGATACATTTGAAACAGTTGTTACATTTGAAACAGTTGATACATTTGAAACAGTTGATACATTTGAAACAGTTGTTACATTTGAAACAGTTGTTACATTTGAAACAGTTGTTACATTTGAAACGGTTGTTACATTTGAAACAGTTGATACATTTGAAACAGTTGATACATTTGAAACAGTTGTTACATTTGAAACAGTTGTTACATTTGAAACGGTTGATACATTTGAAACGGTTGTTACATTTGAAACAGTTGTTACATTTGAAACGGTCGATACATTTGAAACAGTTGTTACATTTGAAACAGTTGATACATTTGAAACAGTTGTTACATTTGAAAAGATTGATACATTTGAAACGGGTGTTACATTTGAAATGGTTGTTACATTTGAAACAGTTGTTACATTTGAAATGGTTGTTACATTTGTTACATTTACATTTGGTTTGCCTTTTGCTGTAGAGATTTTCCATTTACTACATACAGTAAGCACTCTGATTCCATATATAGGGCACATATATATTATATATTATGCATAATAGCCCCTCTGCCCCGTGTCACAGTGCGTCTACTCGTGTCCAGATCTGCCTCACGCGGCCGCCGAGTGCACAGCCACGGCCACTGTTATTGTCATTTTAACTCCCCACCCTGCCTCCACGTTGCCCTCGAACTTGCTTATGAATACTTCGACCTCTTCTAACATACCCAATGGCGTTAGATAAAGTCTCCACCACAATACTGTCGCCGCGATCGCGGAGAGGTGCGCGGTGAGAAGACGCGTGCTTCATGGTGAGCGCGGCAAAAATCTCCCGCGGCCGCCTCATTCCCAACACTAACGCACCTGCTAACTTCGCGATGAACACTCGGACCCCGGGAAACATTATTCCCACCACTGACATTGGGCAAAGGACCATCTACATTGGGCAAATGATTCACCGTTTGTGCTTAGTGTAACGTTAGGTTTAGTTTCACTTTCAGAATCACCGTCATCTCATATTTCCCTTCAGAATCAGGGTCCGCGAATAGAAGACCCAGCACTTCATTGCGGGTAAGCTTTATTGATGCCATTAGAAAATAATAATAGTAATAATAATCTAATGCAAATACTCGCTGATGTTGACAATGCTCTGATAAAACAGCTCACTCGCACGTCAGCGCCGCTTTTGTTTACACTGATTCAATGCGCTCTTGCTCGTATATTTTGTATAGAATCATGATGTTTGTATGAGTCAGGGATGAAGTACGACATGTCTAGTGGAGGGGAGTGTAACAAAGTTCTTAATGTGAGGAAGGAAGAGGACACGGGGGTCGGCTGGACGGTTGATGCTCTTTTATTTATCAACTCAATATATCAAAAGCACACTTATGGTGTGGAGATTCTTTCCAACTCCAAACACTCGCGATCACTTCCGGGTCGGCACTTCCGGCTTCCGGTTTCTCAGTCTGTGTTTCAGCATCAACCGTCCGTCTCTCTCTCCCCCTGGTCTCTGGTTCCGCCGAGGTTTTATACCCTCTCCGCGCTCATTACTGGAACAAGAGACAGGTGTTATTAATCTGCGTCCAACCCACTCACTTACCGCTCGTCCCGCGGCTCTCTCTCCCGCTGCAGACCTCGCTGAACCACGCCCCCCTTGCCACATACCCCCACCGCCCGACTCAGGCCGGGGAGCCGTCCGGCCTGCAGCCCCCCCCCCCATTTCTGGAGAGGAAATCGGCCACAGCCATCTGAGCACCCGGCCTGTGGACCACCTTGAATTTAAACGGCTGAAGAGCTAGATACCAACGGGTGATCCGCGCGTTGGTATCCTTCATGCGGTGGAGCCATTGGAGAGGAGCGTGGTCCGAACAGAGGGTGAACTCTCGCCCCAGGAGGTAGTAGCGGAGGGTGAGAACGGCCCACCTGATGGCCAGACACTCCTTCTCTATGGTGCTGTACTTAGCTTCCCTCTTGGAGAGCTTACGGCTAATGTACAGCACCGGCCGCTCTCCCCCCTCCACCTCCTGGGCCAGGACTGCGCCCAGCCCCCTGTCCGACGCGTCAGTCTGCAACAAGAAAGGGAGAGAAAAGTCAGGGGAGTGTAAGAGCGGCCCGCCACATAGAGCAGCCTTCACTCGGGTAAAAGCCTGTTGACACGGCTCCGTCCACTGGACCGTATCTGGTAGCCCCTTTCTAGTAAGGTCAGTCAAAGGGCTGGTGAGGTCCGAATAATTTGGTATGAACCGTCTATAATATCCCGCCAGCCCCAAGAACTGCCTAACCTCCTTTTTGGTCTTGGGTCTCGGACAGGTTGCAATTGCTGCGGTCTTATCAATTTGGGGACGCACTTGTCCATGACCCAAGTGGAAGCCCAGATACCTTACTTCCACCCGCCCAATCGCACACTTCTTTGGGTTGGCCGTGAGCCCCGCTCCCCTCAGCGACCTCAAGACCGCCCTGACATGCTGTATATGCCGCTGCCAATCGTGACTGTAAATCACGATATCATCCAGATAGGCAGCAGCATATGCGGCATGGGGACGCAAAATCCTGTCCATGAGGCGCTGAAAGGTAGCGGGCGCCCCGAACAACCCGAAAGGAAGCGTGACAAATTGGTGCAATCCAAACGGCGTGGTGAAAGCTGTCTTTTCTTTGGACAATGGAGACAAGGGGATCTGCCAATAGCCCTTTGTTAAGTCCAGCGTCGAATAAAATCGAGCCGTGCCCAACCGATCAAGCAACTCGTCAACCCGCGGCATTGGATACGCGTCGAATTTCGACACAGCGTTCACCTTGCGGTAGTCCACACAGAACCTGACCGAGCCGTCTGTTTTGGGAACCAAAACTATCGGGCTCGCCCAGTCACTGTTGGACTCCTCGATTACTCCCATGTCGAGCATTGCGCCTAATTCTTCCTGAACTACCTTTTTCTTGTGTTCAGGCAAGCGATACGGCCGGCTGCGAACTACCACGCCCGGCTCGGTCTCGATATGGTGCTGAATCAAGTCGGTACGTCCCGGTAGGGGCGAGAACACGTCAGCGAACTCCGCCTGCAATTTTGATAAATCAGTGAGTTGTAACGGTGAGAGGTGATCTCCCCCAGGGGCCAGCGCGACTGATTGCGCTTTAATGCTCGCCTCTGGCCCGAGATCATCCTCTCCCCCGATCACCGTTGCCAACAACACTGATTCCACCTCATTCCATTTTTTTAGCAGGTTGAGGTGGTATATTTGACGTGCCCCGTTCCTATCGGATCGTATCACTTCATAATCGAGCTCTCCTACCTGTCGTGCGACCTCAAACGGCCCCTGCCACTTTGACATTAATTTTGAGCTCGACGTAGGGAGTAGAACGAGCACTTTCTCTCCCGGTGTGAATTTGCAACAAATTCTCCCTCGATAGCCGCCCCAAGGTGTGGAGTTTTGTTCGCAAGTCCAGCACATACTGAATTTCGTTCTTGGCCAAAGAAGGCCCCTCCTCCCAAGTTTCTCGTAGGACGTCCAGCACCCCCCGGGGCTGCCGTCCGTAGAGAAGCTCGAAGGGGGAAAACCCCGTGGAGGCTTGCGGGACCTCCCGCACAGCAAATAAGAGGGGTTCTAACCACCGATCCCAATTTTTGGCGTCTTCCTGTACGAATTTACGGATCATGGATTTAAGAGTGCGATTAAATCGTTCGACCAAGCCGTCTGTTTGTGGGTGATAGACGCTTGTTCGAATGGATTTAATGCCCAATAATCCGTACAATTCGCTTAACGTGCGTGACATAAACGCCGTGCCTTGATCAGTGAGGATTTCCTTCGGAATCCCCACTCGGGAGATTAAACGAAACAGTGCGTCCGCAACACTCTTCGCAGAGATGTTGCGGAGAGCCACTGCTTCCGGATATCGTGTTGCGTAGTCCACGATAACAAGCGCAAAACGATGTCCGCGTGCGGATCGCTCTAATGGCCCGATGAGGTCCATCGCAATTCTCTCGAAGGGGACCTGCATTAATGGAAGGGGGCGCAATGGCGCTTTTGGGGCGGCCAGTGGATTCACCAACTGACATTCAGGACAAGACGCGCACCACCTGCGCACATTGTCATGAATGCCTGGCCAAAAAAATCGGGTCATTAAACGATTCAGCGTGGCCGCCTGTCCCAGGTGGCCCGCCATCGGGTTAGAGTGAGCCGCCTGGAAAAGCATTTCCCGGCGGCTCTTTGGTACTAACAACTGGGTTGTATCTACCTTTGTCTGAGTGTCTTGGGTCACTCGATACAACCGATCTTTTATTATGGCAAAATAAGGATAGGAGACAGGCAAGGCAGGTTGGAGAGACTGTCCGTCGATCGATCGGACCTGCTGGAAAGCGTTCTTAAGGGTGTCGTCCTGGGACTGCTCCAGAGGAAAGTCATCACGGTCCGAGAGAATTAGTCTCTCAATCCCGCTCGGTTCCTCTGGAGTTGTCTCCGAGGGTCCCGGTTCAGTCTCCCCAAGCTGTACTCGCACCGCCCCCTTCCTTGCCTTTTTCCCCCAAGCGGCATCCGCACACAACGATCCCAATAAAGCCGTAAAGGCGGGCCAATTCGTCCCCAGAATTAGCGGATGCCGGAGGTGTGGACTAACCGCCACCTCTATACTATGCTTTTGCCCCCGAAATTGTAT
Source organism: Pseudorasbora parva (assembly GCF_024679245.1). Taxonomy (NCBI): domain Eukaryota; kingdom Metazoa; phylum Chordata; class Actinopteri; order Cypriniformes; family Gobionidae; genus Pseudorasbora; species Pseudorasbora parva. The sequence goes on from NC_090188.1 coordinate 1,175,123, forward strand.
CGTGACTGGGACAACCGGATATTCCACCACATCCCCGTGCACACACCGCACCTTAACCATGCGGCTTGTATCCAATGCCCCAGGCTGCATCAGGCTTTGATGGATCGAGGTTTGGTTACATCCTGAATCCACCAAGGCCTGATATGTACCCCCCTTGATACTTACAGGAATTTGGTACTCTCCTGCTTGATCGGGGGTGGTCCGCTGGACGTCCGGGATCCGGATCATTGTCCCGATGTCCATCCTCGGACATCGGTCCACAAAATGATCCGGATCACCGCACCGCCAGCAGGCCAGCCCAGGCTTACCCGCCACCCCTGCGGCGGGGAGTGGGTTGGACAATGAGCGCGGGGAGGGCGCGGAACCAGAGCCACTATCACTCCCCATCCCCAGCAGCCCCGCCCCCCTGGGCGGAGCCCGCGAACTCCCGAGCGGTCCAGGGCCCATCCCACCCCGGCCTCTGGGGGGAATCCGAGGAGGGCCCGGAGGGCGTGACCTAGGGAGAGGGATAGGAGGAGAGGGAGACACAGAGGGGGGAGAGAGAGAGCGAGAGGTTAAAAGGGGTGCGCCGACCCCCGGGCACGCCACCAGGTGATCCTCCGCCAGGTGGATGGCCGTCTCCAGCGACGTGGGCCGGTGGCACTGGACCCACTCGGCAGTTTTCCTTGGGAGCCGAGCGATGAACTGCTCCAGTACCACCAGATCGACGATGCGGTCCACGTCGCTTCCGCCGGCCAGGAGCCATCTGCGGCATGAGTCCCGGAGCTGTTG
>NC_090188.1:1190893-1198393 GCF_024679245.1 Pseudorasbora parva
GGTATTACAGGAGAGGGTGAAATATGAGGACATTACCCATGGCCCCACTTTACAAAAGGCTTATAAATCACACAGGAGGAGTTTTTATGAGAAAGTAAAAATGCAGAATGTTTCCTGTGATGGGTAGGTTTAGGGGCAGTGTGTGTGTGTGTGTGTGTGTGTGTGCGTGTGCTTGTGCTTGTGCGTGTGTGTGCTTGTGTGAGTGAGTGAGTGATTGTATCTGTGTGAGTGTGCATGTTAGTGTGTGTGTAAAAGTGTGTGTGTGAGAGTAAGTCAGTGTGTCTGTGGGAGTGTGCATGTTAGTGTGTGTGTAAGTGTGTGTGTAAAAGTGTGCTTAACTGTGTCTGTGTGAGTGCTGGCTTGTGTGTTTGTCCATACGCGCTTATGTACATGCACTCATGGCAGAATCTATGGTGGATAGAGACCTTGCAGCAGTGTGTGTGTGTGTGTGTGTGTGTGTGTGTGTGTGTGTGTGTGTGTGTGTGTGTGTGTGTGTGTGTGTGTGTGTGTCAATTCATTCTTACACAATAAGGCTCCATTTCATACAGCGTTTGTGCATTTGGCCCGTCATAAATCAAAGGCGGCCGTGGCATTAAGTACACACTACATTAGTCAGGCTAATTAATTTTGGGACACATCCATCCATTAGTCAGTGCTCGTCCGTTTCCTGGGACGGATAGAGACCTGACGGCTGCGGTTTAACCAACCATGAACACACACACGCACACACGCACGCACACACACACACTCACGCACACACACACACACACACACGCACAAGTGTATATTCACACACAGGCAAACACATCTGCGTGTTTACACAAATCTGATGTCGATCCAACAGCGTCAGAAGGGAACGGCTCACGTCGCACACTGTACACACACACACACACACACACACACACACACACACACACTGCTGTAATTACTCTTTTGTGTCAAAATTAACCGAATGACTTGAGTTTAAATTGATTAAAATAATAAACTTCAGATGAGAACATATCACAATCCATTATGGGTAGATGGATGAACGGACGGATAGATAGATAGATAGATAGATAGATAGATAGATAGATAGATAGATAGATAGATAGATAGATAGATAGATAGATAGATAGATAGATTGACGCAGGGATGGAGGGACAGATTGACGGAGGGATAGATTGAGGGAGGGATAGATTGACGGAGGGACAGATTTACAGAGGGACAGATTGACGGAGGGATAGAGGGATGGATGGACAGAGGGATAGATGGACAGAGGGATAGAGGGATGGATAGACAGAGGGATAGAGGGATGGATGGACGGAGAGATAGAGAGATAGATGGACGGAGGGATAGATGGATGGAGGGATAGAGGGATAGATGGACGGAGGGATAGAGGGATAGATGGACGGAGGGATAGAGGGATAGATTAATGGAGGGATAGAGGGGTAGATGGATGGAGGGATAGAGGGATAGATGGACGGAGGGATAGAGGGATAGATGGACGGAGGGATAGAGGGATGGATGGATAGAGGGATAGATGGATGGAGGGATAGAGGGATAGATGGACGGAGGGATAGATGGATGGAGGGATAGATGGACGGAGGGATAGAGGGATAGATTGATGGAGGGATAGATGGACAGAGGGATAGAGGGACGGAGGGATGGCTGGACGGAGGAATAGAGGGACGAAGGGATAGAGGGATAGATGGACGGAGGGATAGAGGGATAGATGGAAGGAGGGATAGAGGGATGGAGGGACGGAGGGATGGCTGGACGGAGGAATAGAGGGACGGAGGGATAGAGGGATGGATGGATAGAGGGATAGATGGACAGATTGACGGAGGGATAGATGGACGGAGGGATAGAGGGATGGATGGATGGAGGGATAGATGGACAGATTGACGGAGGGATAGATGGACGGAGGGATAGAGGGATGGATGGATGGAGGGATAGATGGACAGATTGACGGAGGGATAGATTGACGCAGGGATGGAGGGACAGATTGACGGAGGGATAGATTGACGGAGGGACAGATTTACAGAGGGGTAGATTGACGGAGGGATAGATTGATGGAGGAATAGATGGATGGATGGACAGAGGGATAGATGGACGGAGGGATAGATTGATGGAGGAATAGATGGATGGATGGACAGAGGGATAGATAGAACGGCTCACGTCGCACACTGTACACACACACACACACACACACACACTGCTGTAATTACTCTTTTGTGTCAAAATTAACCGAATGACTTGAGTTTAAATTGATTAAAATAATAAACTTCAGATGAGAACATATCACAATCCATTATGGGTAGATGGATGAACGGACGGATAGATAGATAGATAGATAGATAGATAGATAGATAGATAGATAGATAGATAGATAGATTGACGCAGGGATGGAGGGACAGATTGACGGAGGGATAGATTGAGGGAGGGATAGATTGACGGAGGGACAGATTTACAGAGGGACAGATTGACGGAGGGATAGAGGGATGGATGGACAGAGGGATAGATGGACAGAGGGATAGAGGGATGGATAGACAGAGGGATAGAGGGATGGATGGACGGAGAGATAGAGAGATAGATGGACGGAGGGATAGATGGATGGAGGGATAGAGGGATAGATGGACGGAGGGATAGAGGGATAGATGGACGGAGGGATAGAGGGATAGATTGACGGAGGGATAGAGGGGTAGATGGATGGAGGGATAGAGGGATAGATGGACGGAGGGATAGAGGGATAGATGGACGTAGGGATAGAGGGATGGATGGATAGAGGGATAGATGGATGGAGGGATAGAGGGATAGATGGACGGAGGGATAGATGGATGGAGGGATAGATGGACGGAGGGATAGAGGGATAGATTGATGGAGGGATAGATGGACAGAGGGATAGAGGGACGGAGGGATGGCTGGATGGAGGAATAGAGGGACGAAGGGATAGAGGGATAGATGGACGGAGGGATAGAGGGATAGATGGAAGGAGGGATGGAGGGACGGAGGGATGGCTGGACGGAGGAATAGAGGGACGGAGGGATAGAGGGATGGATGGATAGAGGGATAGATGGACAGATTGACGGAGGGATAGATGGACGGAGGGATAGAGGGATGGATGGATGGAGGGATAGATGGACAGATTGACGGAGGGATAGATGGACGGAGGGATAGAGGGATGGATGGATGGAGGGATAGATGGACAGATTGACGGAGGGATAGATTGACGCAGGGATGGAGGGACAGATTGACGGAGGGATAGATTGACGGAGGGACAGATTTACAGAGGGGTAGATTGACGGAGGGATAGATTGATGGAGGAATAGATGGATGGATGGACAGAGGGATAGATGGACGGAGGGATAGAGGGATAGATTGACGGACGGATAGCTGGACGGAGGGATAAAGGGATGGATGGACAGAGGGATAGATGGATGGAGGGATAGATGGACGGAGGGATAGAGGGATGGATGGACGGAGAAAAAGAGAGATAGATGGACGGAGGGATAGATGGATGGAGGGATAGAGGGATAGATGGACGGAGGGATAGAGGGATAGATGGACGGAGGGATAGAGGGGTAGATGGACCGAGGGATAGAGGGATAGATGGACGGAGGGATAGAGGGATGGATGGATAGAGGGATAGATGGATGGAGGGATAGAGGGATAGATGGACGGAGGGATAGAGGGATAGATTGATGGAGGGATAGATGGATGAAGGGATAGAGGGATAGATTGATGGAGGGATAGATGGACAGAGGGATAGATTGACAGAGGGATAGAGGGACGGAGGGATGGCTGGACGGAGGAATAGAGGGACGGAGGCATAGAGGGATAGATGGACGGAGGGATAGAGGGACAGATGGATAGAGGGATAGATGGACGGAGGGATGGAGGGATAGAGGGACGGAGGGATGGCTGGACAGAGGGATAGAGGGATAGATGGATGGAGGGATAGATGGACGGAGGGATAGATGGACGGAGGGATAGAGGGACGGAGGGATGTATAGTCAGTGTGTGTGCTGTAGTTCATCAGTTGCGTAATGATGTGTTCATTTCTCAGCACAATGAGCCTCAGCTCCAGATAAAGCCCTGATCTCTGAGGGACAAAGAGTCCCACATCGCCAGCCAACCACACGCCTTTAATCAGAGCCTAATTAAAGCAGAGCCAATGAACAACAGCCACGAGCTGCTCCTCTCACAGCCTCATTAACAACAGGCCGTTTGAGCGTTCCGTAAGGCCCCGGGGCCAGTGTGTGTGTGTGTGTCCCTGATGTTGGCACAGCTGGAGCCGATCGCCGGAGCCTGGCACAGATATCACAGGACAGGCTTGAGATTGGCATCACACACTCTCTCTCTCTCACACACACACACACACACACACACACACGCACGCACATTTGTTTTTGTGACATATGGGGACATTCCATAGGCGTAATGGTTTTTATACTGTACAAACCGTATTTTTTATCACACACACACACGCACACGCACACACACACAAACACACGCACACACGCGCACACACACACACTGCCCCTAAACCTACCCATCATACACGCACACACACACACACACACACACACACACACACACACACACACACACATTCTGCATTTTTACTTTCTCATAAAATGGGGGATGGCTAATTGGGCTTAAGCCCCGAATCTTTTAGTTAAAAAAATAATAATAATAATTAAAAAAAACTTAAACGTTGCTTCATTTCCTCTCAGTCTTTCGGACTGGAGCGGCAAAAAATGAAACAAAAGCTCTATTACCGTGTTTGTGGCGGTCGGCAGTGCATCGCACACCACTCAGCTTGTTTGCCAATGTCAACTGCCAATAAAAACTAACGAAGAAGAATATACATCTTCTTCTTCGTCGTTGTCATCAGGGATTGGCGGGCTTTTGTATTTCACCGGCGTCGTAGTTAACTATAGTTAACATGGACACTACACATTTTTTAAAAGGAACACTAAACCTCACCGGCCAGAGAGAGATTCTGCGTCAGACGAACGTGTTACAGGTTTGTGAATCCGCTGTCGTAACACTTGAGTTTCATGACTGTATTGCTGGCTAGCTAGCGAGTTAACGTTAGGTGTTACTTATTAAGGCGAGACACGACAGGTGAAAACATAGTCACTTTTGAGATTTTGGGCAACATGTAAGCTTTCATGTCAAAATAAAAAAAGGCAACATTACACATTTAAGGTGGTATATATATATATATATATATATATATTATATATATATATATATATATATATATATATATATATATATATATATATATATATATATATATATATATATATATATATATATTATATATATATATATATATATATATATATATATTATATATATATATATATATATATTATATATATATATATATATATATATATATATATATATATATATATATATATATAATATATATATATATATATATATATATATATATATATATATATATATATATATATATATAATATATATATATATATATATATATATATATATATATATATATATATATATATATAATATATATATATATATATATATATATATATATATATATATATATATATATATATTATATATATATATATATATATATATATATATATATATATATATATATATATTAGGGCTGTCAATCGATAAAAATATTTAATTGCGATTGATCGCATGATTGTCATGAGTTAACTCACGATTAATTGCATGATTGTCATGAGTTAACTCACGGTTAATCGCATGATTGTCATGGGTTGACTCGCGATTAATCGCATGATTGTCATGAGTTAACTCACGATTAATCGTATGATTGTCATGAGTTAACTCCCGATTAATCGCAATTTAGCCGCACATTTTTAGCAATTGTAAATGTATCTTAAATTAAGTTTAAATTAAGTTTTTAATTCTCTAATCAACATGGTATGGCATGCATAATAATAATCAATAATACAGCATTAAGACTAGACATATCAAAGGTCATAGATGTTTATCTAAGAAATTGTTCATGTCTCTTAAGTCTAAACTTAAAAATTAAGAATAATTTGTGATTTCTCTCATTTTAAGAATATAAAGGGAGTTTTTTACACTGGCAGTTTAGTTCAGAGCAGGGCACAGTTCGAATGAAACATTGGTAATGTGAAAGCTGTCGTGAGCGCACCAGAATCACACCATACTGGAGGAGGTCCATATTCCACCAGTAGGAATATAGAGCGGCCCCTTTAAGAGATCCGCGTTTCCCTTTTGAACTGCCGGTATCTTGTGTGTGTGTGTGCCGAACAGTGTGAAAAACATGGACTCGGGAGCGCTCTTGATCCGAAAGTAACCTGTGCATTCGTTTTAGCCGATGGTAATGTATTTAGTTCAATATAACACACGTGTACTGTAAGCGGTGATGTGTTAATGATTGACCTCAGACATGAGCGAGAGTGAGCTGCAGTGTATTCACGCTCGGACGGCAGAGAATGTGCTCAGTGTAAAAACGCACTTTTCTTTCTTATAGACCCGGAGTCTAATAAAAGTTAAACAGAAAATATGTTAGCTTATGTAGGCAATAAATGCACTTTTGGTTTAGAATAGTAATGTTAATGTCAACCCTTTTCTTTCCCTATTAATGTTTGCCGCTTCATCCTTTGCGTCTATGACTGCTCTCACTTTCTCCAACTACGGGCTGCGCCACGGATCAAACAGAAAATGCGTGCTGCGTTAACGCACGTTAATAAATTTAGTGCCGTTCAAATGAATTTGCGTTAACGCGTTATTAACGTGTTTACTTTGACAGCCCTAATTTATATATATATTATTTTTATTTTTTATTTTTTTGTGGTTTCAACAACCAGATGCGTTTAGACTTTAGTTTTGACTGTAAGGCGACCCAGACCTTTAGTATTTCATTTTGTGTATTTGTTTTAAACGCTCCTGTTGTCTTCTGTGCCCAGACTTGAGTTTTGTTTGAAATAAGAAGCTTGTTTTCTTTGAGCGGGAAAGATTAAAGGTTCAGATCATATAAGGACAAACTACACAACTCATTACTGGAGTAACAGCACTACTCGTCAAATAAATGGACTGCATTTATATAGCGCTTTTATCCAAAGCGCTTTACATTTTTGCCTCACATTCACCCATTCACACACCGACGGCGATGTCAGCCATGTAAGGCGCCATCCAGCTCATCGGGAGCATGCTGGGGTTAGGTGTCTTGCTCATGGACACTTCGACACTTGGTCAAGTGGAACCGGGGATCGAACCACCAACCTTTCGGTTTGTAGACAACCTACATGAACCACTGAGCCACTGCCGCCCACTATAACTCCTATTACTCAATATTACTCCGTTACAAGTGAAAGTTGTAAAAACTGATTTTTACTGGAGTAAAAGTACAGAAGTATTTGTTTTCAGAAGTGCTTAAGTATCAAAAGTAAATGTCCTTCTTTATGTCGCCGCATTATTGTATTATAGTTGTCTAAATGCACATTATGCCATCATGGTTTAAGC